>NW_007727304.1:384249-385703 GCF_000696425.1 Galeopterus variegatus
GTCTCCATCACCCTGGGGAAGAGGTGACAGTTTTGTGCTGCTATAACAATACCTGAGACTGGGTAATTTATTCTCTTTCAGTCTGGAGGCTAGGAAGTCCAAGGTCAAGGAGCTGGCATCCGGTATGGGCCTTCTACTGTGTCCTCATGTGGCAGAAGAGCAGAAGAGAGAGAACTCAGTCCCATAAGCTGTTTTGATAGCAGCATTAATCCATTCATGAGGGTAGAGGCCTCATGACATAACCACTTTCCAAAAGGCCCCACCTCCAAACACTGTTGCATTGGGGATTATGTATCCAGCACATGAATTTTGGAGGACATGTTCAGGGCCATAGCAGGTAGCTTACTCTGGTTTTAATATGCAGTTTCTTAATGATCAATTATGTTTAACATGTTTCCCTTTTCTGATTGATGATATATCTTATTTGAAGTACCAGATGAAATCTTTTGCCCATTGTTGTATTGGTTTTTCTTATTGAGTTGTAAGAGCTCTTTATGTATTGTGAATGAAAGTCTTTCATCATCAGATACAAGTTTTCCAAATATTTTCTCCAAGGCTATGACTTACCTTTCCATTTTTTTAGTGGCTGCTTCACTTGTAAATCTTTATGAGGTCCAGTTTTTAACTGTTCTT
Source organism: Galeopterus variegatus (assembly GCF_000696425.1). Taxonomy (NCBI): domain Eukaryota; kingdom Metazoa; phylum Chordata; class Mammalia; order Dermoptera; family Cynocephalidae; genus Galeopterus; species Galeopterus variegatus. The sequence continues at coordinate 384,883 of NW_007727304.1, forward strand.
TTCTTTTATGGTTAATAACCTTTGATACCTGCCTAAGAAATCTTTGCCTGATACAACAAGGTGATGAAGATTTTATCTTGTGTTTCTACTAGATGTTTTATAATTTTAGATTTATATTTAGGTCTGTGATCCACTTTGAGTTAATTTTTGTGTATTATACAAGGTAAAGGTTGAGGTTGTTTGTTTTTTTTTTTATCTTATGTGGATATCCAGTTGTTCAGTTTCAGAGGACTATCTTTTCCAAGTACCTTGATTCTTTGTTGAAAATCATTTGACCATATATATATGTAGGTCTATTTGACTCTATTCTTTTCCTGTGATCTATATGTCTACTCTTACAACAATAGCACACTGTCGTAATTACTGTAGCTTTATAATAAGTTTATAAATCGGGTCTGGTAGTATATATATCCTTAAACTTTGTGGTTTTTCAAAATTGTTTTTGCCTGTTCTTGGTCCTTTGTATTTCCATGTAAGAATCAGCTTGTCAGTATTTACCATTAAAACAAACAAAAAAAAAACCCTGCTGGAGCTTGAATAGGGATTGCATTGAATGTTTATGTAAATATGGGGATTACTGGCACTGTAACAGTGTTGATTGTTGTGATTCCTGAGCATAACGTATCTCTACTTTTCTTTTAGGTCATCTTAATCTCAGTAGTGTTTTATAGTTTTCAATATATAGATCTATAACATTTTGTTAAATTTATCCCTTGGCATTTCATATTTTTACACTATACTATAAATGGTATTATAATACCTTTTTTTTTTTTTTTTTAAAGATGACCGGTAAGGGGATCTTAACCCTTGGCTTGGTGTTG
>NW_007727304.1:386460-408280 GCF_000696425.1 Galeopterus variegatus
CCGTGGCCTTGGTGTTATCAGCACCGCACTCTACCGAGTGAGCCACAGGCCGGCCCCTATAATACCATTTTGAACTTTATATCCTGATAGCTTGTTAAACTCTCTTATTATTTCTGATATTTCTTTGGATTTTCTAAGTATGCAATTGTGTAATCTGCAAATATAGGCAGTTGTATTAGTCCGTTTCTGTTGCTTATAACAACACACCTGAAACTGGGTATTTTACAAGGAAAACAAAATTTATTTGCTTAGTATCGGAGGTTGGGAAGTCCAAAGTCCATCTGGTGGTGGTGACAGTGACCCAGGGGTCTCACGATGCAAGACGGGGGAACAGAGAGACCAGAGAGACAGACTCTCTTCTCTCTTCTTTTAAAGCCCTCAGAACCATGCCCCTGACCACCATTTTTAATCCATTCACTATGGCATGGTCCTACAATGTAGTCACCTCTTCAAGGTTCTACCTTTCAATTACCATAATAGGATTACCACCCTCTAACAGTCACAGTGGGGGCCAAGTTTCTAATACATAAAACTTGGGGGACAGAATTCAAGCTTCAGTGAGTTTTGGGGGGGATGTAATTCAATCCACTACATTCTGCTCCCGCCCCGCCAAACTCATGTCCTTTTCACATGCAAATACATTCATCTCATCCCCTATGTCCTGTTTCAACTCAAATGTCCAAAGTTCAAACTCCCATCTGTGAAATTCAAAACGAGTTATCTACTTCCAAGATACAATGATGGTACAAACATAGGGTACATATTCGCATTCCAAAAGGGAGAAATAGGCCAAAAGAAAGGTATAATAGGTTCCAAACAAGTCCAGAACTCAGCAGGGCAGGCATTAAATCTCAAAGCTGGCAAATTGTGTACCTTTAGTCCATGTTCCACATCCTGTGCATGCTGGTGTGAGAGTTGGGTCCCCAAGTCTTCAGGCAGCTCTGCTTCTATGGCTTTTCTGGTCTCAGTTGATGCTTTAGCTCTCACAGGCTGGCGTTCTTCTGGTAGCTCCACAGGTCTGGGGTCTCCATGGCAGTCCCACTGTCACAGCTCCAGTAGGCATAGTGTTGTTGGGGTTTCTCTGCTGCAGCTCTGACCCCACATTTCCACTATAGTGAAGGCTGTCGGCGTTGACTCCACCCCTGCAACAAATCTCTTCTTGGATCTCTGGGCTTTTCCATACATCCTTTGAAATCTGGGTGGAGGCTCCCAAACCTTTACAGCTCTGGCATTCTGTGAGCCTGCAGACCTAACACCACAGGGACTCTGCCAAGGCTTCTGGCTTGTGTCTTTCAAAGCTGCAGATCAATCCATGCCTGGAACCAATTTAGCCAAGGCTGGAGTGGCAGGAGTACAGGAAGCAGCATCCCAAGATGGCCTTGGGCAGCGAGCCCATGGACTGTTCCCCGGGCTCAGGGGAACTGCTCAGGCCTGTTCCCCAAGACCATTCTGTCTCTCTAGTTCTTTGGGCCTGAAATGGAAGGGTTGGTCCCAGAGGTTTCTGCAATGCCTTCAGGGTCTTTTCCCCCTTCTCTTGACAATCCCATAGTTTTGTGTTAATCTTCTTAGTACCATTGAATTTTTCTTCTGAAAATGTTCTCTGCTTCTCTACTACATGGCCAAGCTACAAATTTTCCAAATCTTTACACTGTTCTTCCCTTTTAAACTCTGGGTTTATGTCATGCCTATGCCACCATAACTCAGCATAGGATGTTACAAGTAGCCTGCAGCTTCCTTTTAATGCTTTGCTGCTTAGAAATTTCTTGTGCCCAATACTCTGGTTCACAGTTCTTAAGTTCCACCTTCCACAAAGCCCTAGGGTGTGGACATAATACAGTCAGGTTCCTTGCCAGTTCATAGCAAGGTTGATCTTTGCCCCAGTTTCCAGTAAATTCCTTCTCATTTACTGGGGCCGGCCCGGTGGCCCCCTGCTACAGTGCCCCGCTGGGGAAGCGCGGTGGCCCTCCCGCCGAGGGTTCGGATCCCACATACAGACCGGTTCCCACTCACTGGCTGAGCGAGGTGTGGGAGCGACACCGAGGGTTGTGATTCCGTAGCCGGTCCCGGTCCGGTACGGGCACGACACTGAGGGTTGCGATCCGTTGCCAGTCACAAAAAAAGACAAAAAGGAAAAAAAAAAATTCCTTCTCATTTACATCTGAGATCTCCTTAGAATGGTCTTTACAGTCCATATTTCTATCAGCATTCCAGTTGCTACCATGTAACCAGTCTCTAGGACATTCCAAACTTTCCCTCATCTTTTTGTCTTCTTCTGAGTCCTTCGGACTCCTTCAGGCTCTCCTCAACACCCAGTTCCAAAGCCATTTCCACATTTTCGAGTATCTCTTATAAGCAACACTCCATCTCTGGTACCAATTTTCTGTTTTAGTCCATTTCTATTGCTTATAACAAAATACCTGAAACTGGGTATTTTGTAAAGAAAAACAAAACTTATTGCTTACAGTTTCTGAGGCTAGGAAGTCTGAGGGTCTTGGTGGTTATGACAGTGAACCAGGGGTCTCACATTGCAAGATGGTGGAAGCAGAGAGAGAAAAACAGACTCTTCTTTTAAAGCCCTCAGAACCACGCTCTTGACCACCATTTTTAATCCATTCACCATGGCCTGGTCCTATAATCTAATCACCTCTTCAAGATTCCAGCTTTTGATTACATAATAGAATTACCCACCCTCTTAACAGTCACAGTGGGGGCCAAGTTTCTAATACATAAAACTTGGGAGACACAATTCAAGCTTCAGTGAGTTTTTTTAGGGGGGAACATAATTCAATCCACTACGGCAGTTTTACTCCTTTCTTTCAATGTATGTGTCTTGGGGGTGGGGGAAATGCTACCTATTTTTTTCATCAATTACTGAGAAAGGGNCACATACAGACCGGTTCCCACTCACTGGCTGAGCGAGGTGTGGGAGCGACACCGAGGGTTGTGATTCCGTAGCCGGTCCCGGTCCGGTACGGGCACGACACTGAGGGTTGCGATCCGTTGCCAGTCACAAAAAAAGACAAAAAGGAAAAAAAAAAATTCCTTCTCATTTACATCTGAGATCTCCTTAGAATGGTCTTTACAGTCCATATTTCTATCAGCATTCCAGTTGCTACCATGTAACCAGTCTCTAGGACATTCCAAACTTTCCCTCATCTTTTTGTCTTCTTCTGAGTCCTTCGGACTCCTTCAGGCTCTCCTCAACACCCAGTTCCAAAGCCATTTCCACATTTTCGAGTATCTCTTATAAGCAACACTCCATCTCTGGTACCAATTTTCTGTTTTAGTCCATTTCTATTGCTTATAACAAAATACCTGAAACTGGGTATTTTGTAAAGAAAAACAAAACTTATTGCTTACAGTTTCTGAGGCTAGGAAGTCTGAGGGTCTTGGTGGTTATGACAGTGAACCAGGGGTCTCACATTGCAAGATGGTGGAAGCAGAGAGAGAAAAACAGACTCTTCTTTTAAAGCCCTCAGAACCACGCTCTTGACCACCATTTTTAATCCATTCACCATGGCCTGGTCCTATAATCTAATCACCTCTTCAAGATTCCAGCTTTTGATTACATAATAGAATTACCCACCCTCTTAACAGTCACAGTGGGGGCCAAGTTTCTAATACATAAAACTTGGGAGACACAATTCAAGCTTCAGTGAGTTTTTTTAGGGGGGAACATAATTCAATCCACTACGGCAGTTTTACTCCTTTCTTTCAAGGGGCCAAGTTTCTAATACATAAAACTTGGGAGACACAATTCAAGCTTCAGTGAGTTTTTTTTGGGGGTGAACATAATTCAATCCACTACGGCAGTTTTACTCCTTTCTTTCAATGTATGTGTCTTGGGGGTGGGGGAAATGCTACCTATTTTTTTCATCAATTACTGAGAAAGGGGTGTTGAAATATTGAAGTCTAATTGTGAACCTTTATTTTTCTACTTTTCAGTTATGTCAATTGCTGCATGTATTCCATATGTCTGTTTTGGGGTATATACACATTTAGGATTATGTCCTCTTGTAAAATCGACTCCTTTAACATCAAGAACTATATCCCTGGTATTAATACGTATTTTTTCTGACAGTTATTTTAACCACTGCAGCTTTTTCATGAACAGTGTTTATATAGTGCATCTTTTTTCATATTTTTTCTTTTAACCTGTATCTTTATATCTAAAATGTGTTATATATAATGTAATGGCCATTGCTTTTTTGTCCAAATAATTGTCTTTTAATTGGAGGGACTACCGTTACATTTAATGCAATTATCAATATGGTTCTTTTAAAATCCACCATCTTATTATTTGTTTTCTATTTGTCCTTTCAAATATCTGTTTCTACTCCCCCCCATTCTCCACTTTCTTTTGGATTAACTGAGTACTTTTTAGTATTCCATTTTTTAAAATCCCATTTTCCATTAGTTTCGAAGGATAATTTTGCTGGCTATAGAACTCTATATTGACAGGCTTTTAAGTACTTTAATGATGTTATTTCATTGTCTTTTGGCTTCCATCATTTCTGTTGGAAAGTCTGTGATATTTTGTTTTTGTTCCTCTTTTTTTATGTTGGACTTTTTGGGAGAGGGGAACAGAGCAGGGGTTGCTGGTCAGAGGGAGAGAGGGGAGAAGTTGGTGGGGAACCGTGAGGATCAATTGCATTGTGTAATGATAGATGTGCTGATCGTCCTGATTTGAGCATCACATGTTGCACACTAGTATTGATGTTCGTTCGATGTTATACCCCACAGATATGTACAATTTTTAAAAGAGGCTTTTAAGATGTTTTAAATTTATTATTTGCTTTCAGCAAGTTTATTATTTGCTTTTATTTATTATTTGCTTTTAGAAATTTGATTATGATGTTCCTTGGTTCTCCCAAGGTTCTTCCTTTTCGGTTTGTTTGTTATGCCCTGCTTGGGGTTTTTTTGAGGTCTTAGATATGTGAGTTTATATTTTCATCACATTTGGAAATTTCTAAGCCATTGTTTTTTCAAAATTTTTTTCCGTCCCAGTCATTATGCCTCAAATCAAATCTGGGACTCAGTGCATGTATTAGAACACATAATACTGGCCTATAGGTCACTGAGGAATTGTTCTTTTGTTTTGGTGGGTTTTTTGTTTGTTCGTTTGTATTTTAGTCTTTTTTTTCCCCTCTGTATGCATTAGTTTAGATCGTTCTTATGTCTTCAGGTGCCTCCTCTTTGGCAGTGTCTAAACTGCTATTAATTCCCATCCAGTGAATTTAGCATTTTGGATATATTGTAAGTTTTTCATCTTCAAAAGTTCCATCAGTTATTTTAAAAATCTTTTCTTTCTCTCCTCACTATGCTTTTTTTTTTTAATGTCCTTGAGCATATATGTAATAGTTCTTTTAAAATCTTTGCCTGCTAATTCAGTCATTCCTGTCCCTTCTTGGTCTGTTTCTGTTGACTAATTTATCTCCTGGTGTTGGTTATTGTTTTCTTATTTCTTTTTATGTTTAGTAATTTTTCTTTTGGATGGTGGACATTGTGGAGTTTTACATTGTTCTGTGCTGGATTTTACCTTCTTTTAAATAGTGTTGGACTTTGTTGTGGCAAGCAGTTGTTTATGGATCAGTTTGATCCTTTATAGCATGGATCAAAAAATGTTTTCATAAGGGCCTGATAGTAAATATTTTAGGCTTGTGGCCAATATGGACTTCGTTGCAACTACTCAACTCTGCTGTTGTACCTTGAAAGCAGCCAAAGCTAGGTAATATATAAACAAATGGGTGTTGCTATGTTCTAATAAAACTTTATTTACAAAAACAGTTGGCTTGCCCAGTTTGCTGACCCCTGGTTTAGAGGTTTATTTTAAAGCTTTGAGCCAACTTAAAATAGCCTTTATTCTATTAAGTCTTGACCATTTTGAAGTATTTCCTGGTTGCTTTTGGAGTGTCTCCTGGATGTTCAGCAAGGACTCCTTATTCTATCTAGCTGGTTAAAAGTCAAATGTCTGGTTGTCCTATGTGAGCTTTCACAACTGTTCAGTTTACAGTGCTCCAGTCCTCCTTTGCCCAGTCTTATGGAGCTTCACCCTGTACATGCACAGCTCAATATTAAGCCAAAGATTCAAACAGACCCTTAAGCTGAGTCTTGGAAGTCTTCTGAACAGCTCCACCTTAAAGGTACTTTGCCCCTCAAATTCCAATTTTTGTCTTCTCAGCTCAACAAGATAACTTTGATCTGCTTGGGATCCTCCTTCTCTGCTCTACAATCCAGAAAATGTCTCCAGACAAAAAAATAATAATAATAATACAGAATAATCATAGGGCTCACATCATTTGTTTTCCTTCTCTCGGGGATTACAGTCCTGTACTACCTGTTGTCTAATATTTGAGAAGTGTTTTATGTATTTTGACCAGTTTTATAGGTGTTTACAGCAGGAGGGTAAGTCCCTTTCTAGTTTTACCATCATGGCTGGTACCACACCTATGGTGGTTTTAAAATAATACATATCTAAGTTCCATTTAAGTCTTGATTCTTCGGGGTGGTATTTGGGGGACCCATATTTTTTTTAATGTTACTTGGAATTCTGATGCACAGTCAATTTTGAGAATCATGGTTGTAGAGTGTAGAGTTTTGGAGCCAAACAGATAATTTGAGCACATGGAGTACTGGGGCCTAGTATATCTTAAGTACAGTGATACTGACAGTTGAAACTTTGATCAGACACAGGGCAGGCAAGATCAACTGGGAGGGAAGGGGGCTATGTACAAAAAACTACACATCTCATTTGGTTTGTTTACAGAAAAACAAACAAAATGAGGTGAATTTCTCCTGTTTTGGAGTTTTGAAGCTATGGCTCATCCTCTCTTCTTTCTCCCAAAGATCGGATGAAAATAGTGGCCAGACTCTTCCATCCATCCTTTCCTCTCCTACCCACTGCTGTGGTAGACCTTACTATCACTTTTGTCCTACAGAAGGATTGGTGGAAGTGAGGAGGATGAAATTGTATAGAATAATTTCATCGTAGGATCAAGTCCCGTTCATGCTTTCTCTCCACCCATATCCTCCTCAAAATGATGGAGGTGGAGTGAGAACAGGGTGATCTCTTTCTGCCTCCGATCCGTTTCTCCCTACCCCTCTTTCTCCCTCTCCTTCATTCTCTCTGACCCCCACCCAGAGTCCTTTGTTATATAAAGCATGTTAAGGTATTACTTATTTACATTGTGTGCAGCCACCCATGGGCATTTGAGGAAACTAAAACTGTATCCTTTCAGAGGTAATTTATCCAAACATGAATAAGCCAAGTGGGATGAATGTGTCCGCAGAGATCTGAATTTCAATGCAAAGGGACACTTCAAATAAATAAAATGAATTTGAAGACTTGTTTTCATTTTAAAATTAATGCAAATTATACATTTTATTCTTTCACGTGTATTTGCTTTAATATAAAAAGTGTTTAACTTAGAATTGACATTCCAGAAGAATGTATCATCTTTATCCTGTGACTTCTGTGATTTCATATACCTCTTGAAATGCCCCTAGATTTATAATTCCCCCACTTTGCGAAGCACAGCAGTAGGAATATTTTTATGTTTTTTAAAAATAATTCTTAGTTTCTGGATGTTTAGTTACACTGTACATGATAAGGAACTTGGAGGTACAACCTCTAGATACTTAATACACGTTTACACGAATGTTTCTTTGGAGGGGGTGGAGAATATGTTTCAAATTCTAGACAACAATCTGCTAGTTAACCTTTTTTTTTTTTTTACCTCTAGAATGTTCACATGTGGCCCAGGATACTCGCTACAGTGAGACAGAATCCTGCAGTGCCTTTTCTCTTCTGGTATTGTGGGTTTCAGGCTGGCGTAGTTAAAACATTGTTATCAAGGGCAGTTATTACCCACTAAAGACTTGGTTGTTTAGAACTTACTAGTTACCTTTTTTCTTTTATTAGCCCAGAAATGTCCTTTATTCCTTGAATTTGTATACAGTGACGTTTTGTGAAGACATCAAGTGTAATGTGAAGTAGTGATTTCACTTACACTTGGTTTCCACTCAAACCATGGGTTTTTCTTTGCCATTCCACAGTACCTTCTCCAGGCAAATTCCGCTCCCCTGCAGCACCATCACCTTTGGCTCTCCGGCAACCAATGAAAGCATTTAGTAACCATGGCTCTGGTTCTCCTGGTAGCCAAGAAACAGCACAGCTCACACAAACAACCTCCTCACCTGGGCCTCCAATGGTTCAAAACACAGTCCCAGCAAATCCTGCCAGCAATATCAACAGTACTACTCTAACCAGACCTGCAGGGACAACTACAATGAGAAGTGGCTTGCCCAGACCCAGTGCCCCTTCTGCTGGGGGTATACCAGTGCCTCGCAGCAAACTTGCACAGCCTGTTCGCAGGTAAGTGGCAAATGTTCTGTTTCAGTATTCCTGAGCAGATAAGTGGGTAGCCTGGAATTAGTATCATCTCTACATTTGATGGTGAACATAGACATAAGGGGTTCCCACTACAGTCTTCACAGTTTGAATAAAACATTATTTCATTGTTTTTAAGAAATCCTCCATTGGGACATTGTATTAGTCAGTTTCTGTTGCTTATGACACATCCGAAACTGGGTAGTTTGTAAGAAAACAAAATGTATTGCTCACAGTTTCAGAGTCTGGGAACTCCAGAGTCCTGGGAACACATCTGTTGAAGGTGGTGTTGGTGGCAACAGTGACCCAGGGGTGTCACATGGCAGAATGGCAGAGCAGAGAAAAAAAGACTCTCACATACTCTCCTTTTAAAGCTCCACAACCACGCATATCAACTAGGCTATGGTCCTTACAGTGTAATCACCTCTTCAAGGCTCCACCTTTCAATGATCATAATAGGATTTTCCACCCTCAACAGTTACAGTGGGAATTAAGCTTCAGTGACTTTGGGGGCCATTCAATCCACTGCAGACATTATACCAGTTTGGTTGTGATTAAATTTGCCCAGATGCCTTACATGATTTAAGTATCTCAGAGGACTCCTAGAAAAAATTGTTAGAACCACTCAATTCAGTTGTGATATTTGTTCATTTTGAATATAATGATATTCAATAAATATTTATAATAAAAGCATGTTGGAGTATGGAGTGATATTTAAGATAAAACTTCTAGCTTCCAAGTCTGATTATAATCTGTAAGCATGGTTTGTAAACCCTGCTACAATTCAGAATTATCTGTGGAATTATAAAGACTAGAGGCCTAAGTTTTATCCCCAGAGAGTATAACCTATTAAATGTGGTGTGAAGCCCAAAATCTGTGGGTGTGCTGTTTTTTTGGTTTGTTTTTTAATCTCCAGGTGATTCTGAGTCCAGCCCAGTTAGAAACTGTACATCTTTAATCTTTATTTTTCAAAAATGGGATCATCACCTACTATCAGTAAACTTAGGTGTCAACTATAAATAAACTTTAAATATTTATTTGTGTGAAAAAGTGTTTCAATCCCATAATCATTTAAACTGAATTACCCATACTACTTTAATTCCAAGATAAACCTTTTACATCTTTGAACTCAATAGTAAAGTACAACAGCTTTTTGATTTGCACTGTGCTAAATAACTTATCTTGTTTAATCTTCACAGTAACATTAAATGTGCAAGTACTGTTGTTTATTTCTGTTTTTCAGAGGAGGATATTGAAATTTAATGAGATAAAGTAATTTGCCTAAGGTCACACAACTAATAAGACCTTCAGTTCCAAGTACAGTATGTCTGACTTCAAAGTTCTTTTAACTGTATCCCATATTGCCTCTCTAGTGGTGGTGACACTAAGTCTCTAATGTCACATTCATCATCTGCCTCTCAAAAAAATAAAGTACGGTTGGTTATCCATGTGGTTGGAAAAGGTGAGACAGTCCTTTTCCTTTTTTTAATTGAGTAATTGTGTTAACAAAAAGGGATTAGAGAAGTCACCTGGTGCCAAGTAAAACTTGAAAGTTGTGAAAATGCTGTGTGTGAGAAGGTTGTGCTAATAGTTGTTTAGAGCTTTTGTCTTAATCATCCCCTGAAACAGCCTTCATAGGATCATCATCTTGTTACCTGAAAAATAATATATGTAAGAGATTGTATGGTAGTGTTTCATAAAGATATGTAATCACATTATAAAATTGCTTTATTTCAGATCCTTGCCGGCTCCTAAAACCTATGGTGGCATGAAAGATGACAGTTGGAAAGATGGCTGTTATTAACCAGCAAACAGAAGAATGCAGAAGTCCACAGCTTCATGGATACCCCTTCACCAAGCTAAAAAACAACTTTTATATGCAGACTGTTCAGATAAGACTCTCGGGATTTATAAAATCCCAGCCCTCTCTGTCTTAATTAGCACAAACAGACAGAGATGATCAAGCAGCACTTTAATGACATTTAACATCAGATCTGTTTGGTAATCATACAATCACTCACCATGGAATCACTTTTAGTTTTTTTGTTTAATAGAAACTGAGTTGATTTTTTAATATTTGACAGAGGCCAATATCTGGGCAAATACCTAATGGATGCCAAAGAGAAATGCCCATTTGTAAATGAGAGAGTCCCTTTGTGCACAAGAAAATGATGAATTCAAGCTATCCAGAACTTCACATTCAACCTGATTTACTGTATAATTGGTATCAATAAATATTTGTATTAATGAGAACTAATATTCTGACTAATTACCTAAAGTATTGCACTAATTACTTGAGGAAACTAGATTGAGATTGGGGGTGGGAGGAAGAAACCTGGACTAAAGATTTAAAACATGATTCCTAAATTTGGGAGAATTTTATAAACAATTTTTGCAGATTCGTTAGAAAAATTGTCATTTGATTTCGTTTTAAGTTTTGAATGTAGCTCACATGTCACCACCACCAGACAGTGTTACAACTTGCATCCATCGTGTTGCATTGACACATCAGACTTCTGTGTGTTTGTTTTGATTGCCAAAAAGGGCTTAATATCAGTTGTACAATCTTTCTAAACTTTATAGTTCCTGGCTCAGGAAAGATGGCCTTTGCTATTGAAGCCAACTTCTTCACATGCTGTTATCTGTTACAGAACTAAAAGATCTTGTTTCTATTAGCAGGTTTCCATGATAGGAAAGAGCAAGTAGTGTGTGTCTTTATTGTTGATATAACAACACCTCAGTGCTTACAACCTGGAACAAAACCATACAGTGAGAGAGAGGGGGGAAAAATCTATGCACTTAACCTACAAAATCTCTGACGATGACATTTGTATTGTTGCTGTTAAATGGCATAATGGTCTGTTATGTGGTAGGAAAATGTAGTCTGCTAAATCCTACTTAAGTTGACCCACTTTTAAACTGAATAACTGTATAAAACATCTTTCAAAAATACTGTCCCTTTTGACTTAGATTCTGCCTTATATCAATTTTTGCATTTTGGGTAACAAGCCTACTACATACTACTCTAACCTGTTAAATACTTGCTCTCTAATGGTTGTTATATATATCCTTGAAATCACCTATTTCAGTTTCGTCAGACTATTACCATACTAAAACTTCTTTCTGTAGTAGGCTTCTTATTTTTTGGTAGTGAAGTCTGTTTTTTAAGTGCTTAATTTGAACAGCTCTAAAATTTTGGTAGGTCGCCTAAAATATTTTAGAGATCTGAACATAAGTTCATTTCCTGTTAATCAAAGACATTCTGTAAGTTGGCAAAAGAACTTGAGAGAGAAATGGAAGGTTTGATATTCAGGACAGCATTTAGGTTGATAGGTTGAAAAAATGATAAAGCTTGAAACCAGGCCCCCCATTTTGCCATAACTGGCACCATGGTAGTCTTTATTAGCTTGACCAGTAGGGAGTCAGTGAGTTAACACAGCAGCTGGAGATTTAAACTACCAGTACTATATATTTTGGTGTATTATGCAAGGAAGAGATTATATCCTTGAATTTGAGGGTGATGGCGTGGGTCAGTAAAGGATGGCACCAGAATTCTACATGGTGATGAACTAAAAAATGTTGCTTTTCAGAGGAAGATAAAGCATCTGCTTTAGGTGGGGTGGGGGTGGGGGGTATCTCATGTAAATCTAAGTAAAAGAAAGAACTATCCACTGTCTTAAAAAAAACGACACGTACACAAAACAAAACAGGTCAGTTTTCAGTACAACATTTCAAAAAATATATATGCTGCAACCTAATAATTAAAAGGAATTTTAACTCTATTATGAAACACTCATTACATTTTTTAAGTTAGATAATCAGTTTCAAAAGGAGTATTCAGGTTATTTAACTTTGTTTTTAAATGGCTGCATCAGAAAAAAAAGGTTTTTTTTCTATAAAAATATTTCATCACTTGTTAAAATGTGTTTTGGATCTGAGTTTGGTAAAGTATCATTTTTACTTGCTGTTGTACTACCACAGACTATTGGCTTTTAGTTTCCTAAACAGAAAAATTGCCTTTTTACTAGAAAGCCTTTGTGTATTGCCAATTTATCTGTTTGGGAAAATCTAAGGATTTACTGTGGTTAGTCTTACAGAAGAAATGTGGATTTGATAAACTAGTGCCTATGATTTTAACTTATGTTTGATATATAGTAGTATGGGTTTTATGAATGTTAATTATTTTGTGCCAACAGCCCAGAATTGTCACTTATATGTAAGCAGAAAGCTATGAACTCTGCTTCCAAAGTTATTTAATTTTCTCAGTGTTTGAATGTTATTTTTTTGTAAGTGTGTTAATAAAAGTGTAAAGAATTGGAGAAAATATAAATATTCTTAACTCAAGCATTTGCTGGATCATTTTTCTACAAAACTTGTTTGTATAATATAAAACACTCTCTGAAGAGTTGACTTTTTCAGTTTTCATATCTTGGAAGTCACATTTTGTAAAACTGGGGACCATTCATAATTGTCAGATACTTTTTAAAACTATCTCAATACACCACTTTTATATTTTAAAAAAGTTTTTTTGAAAGAAAATTAGATACATATGTGGCCCCTGATTTTGTATAACTCTAGAATGATCTAGACTATGTATGTTTAACTTTTTATTGAATGTACAGGTGTCCATTTTTGACATTACGCATGGTCCTTTTAGATCACATGAAGTCTATAGCAGAACTTGTATATGTGGTTGCCTCCTTAATAAACAGCCTGACCATAATGTTTATTATTAAATTTATATTTGTTTTTTCAAGTGTTTAATTTCTGGATATGGTAAGTTTCCTCCCTGCCCCTGCCACCCCCACCCCCACCCCTCCAGTTTATCTAGAATTGACTTTAAATTTCTGTTCTTAAAACACGTAAACCGAAATCATATGAGCATTCTTAGTCTTCAATGGGTTAGATTATATGATATTATATTTTCTCTGGCCACTGTATTTCATATATGGATTATTTGGAGTAAATTTATAGTTTACTCCAGATTTGCTTGTTCTTAGAATTTTTTCAACTACTGTGAGTTGTTATCTGGTTAGAAAAGGCTAATATATATAAAACAAGCAAAAAGCCATTATATAAGAGTTTCCAAGAGGTAAAATTAATGAATTTTCAAACTAAATATGAATATTTAGGTGATCATGTGCATCTTTTATGGATGGAAAAATCAAGAATTGTACACTTTTTAAACAAGTTCCCCATAGTTCTTTAGGAAGTATTTGCTGAGCCCCATGTTCCAATTAGTCTCACTAATGAGACATAGAAAAATGACACCTTCATGTTTTAATAATGCCACTATACTTGAAAATCAATAAACGAGGTTACCTAATCCTGTTATATACCCAGTGCAACAGGAAAACCCATATGGAGGTTCTTCTGAAATATTTGATATTTCAAAGTTTAACTTTGAGTTACAAAAGCAAAATGTCAGAGAAACTAACTTGGAGGGAGGGAGTGAACAGGATGTTCAAATAAGTGTGAAGCCAAAGTTAGTAACCACTGATGTATTTTTAATTCTCCTAAATGTAAGTGTGAGTGGGCTAAATGGCCGTCTGGTTACTAGTCTGAAAATGGAGCAGATTTCACTTTCTTTACTACAACTCATGTTGACTAAATGCCAATTTCAAACCCATTCTTTATCTATGATGGGTCACCTTAATGTTTTCTCTTTAAAAATAAGGAGAAATTTTTTTCTGATTTTGAAAGTAATAGAGATTCATTACATTAAGAAATTAATAATATTAAGAAGTTTAGAGGTGAAAAGTGCTGGTTCCCTGCAATCCCACCATCCAGAAATAAATATTGAAGTACTGGCCTAATGTGGTTATAAAATAATAAGTGTAAGGGTAGAAAGTCTTTTTAAAGTGAGAAAATGTTTCACTTAAAATGCTGACATGAGTTTGCTTTTGCATAGAGGTATACATGCTGTTGAAAGCTTGGCATAGGGCCGGCCCGGTGGCGCACTGCTACAGTGCGCTGCTTGGGAGCACGGCGGCGCTCCCGCCAAGGGTTCGGATCCCACATACAGACCGGTTCCTGCTCACTGGCTGAGCGAGGTGCGGGCGCAGCGCCGAGGGTTGCGATCCCATTGCCAGTCCCGGTCCGGTACGGGCGCGATACTGAGGGTTGCGATCCGTTGCCGGACACAAAAAAAAGACAAAAAGGAAAAAAAAAAAAAAAGAAAGCTTGGCATATATCTTGATTTTTGATTACAGGTATTCTTTGATAAAATCATCAGGTATGTTGTATCATAACATTAATTGGCTTTTCTTATAAAAATTGTACATGTAGAAATTAGAGAAATATGGTAAATATAAGGCAGCTGTTGTAACTATAACAAGATAATGGTAAACACTCTTGAGATGAATGGAAAGAGAAATTCTTAGAAGAGTAGGAAAAAAATTTTTTTAAAGAACCAAATAGAAATTTTAGAACTGAAAAAATATCTAAAATTCCTTAAATTTGCTACATGAATTCAATAGCTGACTAGAGATGGCAGGAGAGTCAGTGAAGTTGAAAAGAAATCAATCTGGAGAATTTATTCAATCTAGAGAAGAAAGAGACAAAAGATTGAAAAAATGAGCAGAGCCTCAGGGACCAGAGGACCAATATTGAGAGGTCTATCATTTTTGTCGTTGAAATCTAGTGGTAATCTGGCTCTCAAAAACAGTAAGAAAGAAAGAAGGAAAGAAGCAAGCAAGCAAGCCCTTATTTGTAATGTTTTCCAGTGTCCAGATGTAAATATTCCCATGATGGCCATTTTTGAGCTATTAACATGACATCACTGAATATGGAGTTGGGAAGAGATGTGTGAAATTGACTCTTGTGAGCTGCTACAAGCTGGTTCCAGCTTCAGATTCCACTGTCAGAATCCCAGAAGAAAGAAGAGGAGAAAGAGATTGGTGCAGAACAAAATATTTGAAGTAATGGTTGACTTTATTTTATTATGATCTTTTTTTTTTTCCCGACAGTTGGCCAATAAGGAGATCTGAGCAATTGACCTTAGCGTTATCAGCACTGTACTCTAACCAACTGAGCTAACCAGCCAGCCCCATGAAGTAATGGTTGAAAACTTCCCAAATTTGATGGAAGACAAATTTCTGGATTCAAGAACCTCCATGACTCCCAAACAGATAAACTCAAAACCCAGACACATCATAATTCAACTGTTGGAAACCAAAGATAAAGAAAAAAATCTTGAAAGAAGCTAGAGGAAAAGAATACATTTTACAGTGGGACAACAAACAACCAAAGATTTCTCATCAGAAATCCTGGAGGCCAGAAGAGAGTGAACTAATATCTTTAAAGTGCTGAAAAAAAAAAAAGATTTGTCTACTCAATTTTCTATCCAAGGAAAATTTTTTCAGGAATCAAGGCAAAATAAAGACATTCTCAGGTGAAGGAAAACTAGAGAAATTATCACTTGCAGACTTGCCTTAAAGGAGATAATGCCAATTGAGGCAGGGCAAGATGGCGGATTACAGTGTCCCGTGCATGATCCTCCCACAGAAAGGGACCAGAGCAAGGAAAGAACGGCTAAGTAGAGAAGAGCATTGGTTGGAGAGTGTGGGAGGGCAGGGGTAGCCTGGGGAAGACCTTGTGAAGCACAAAAACCATGCAGGGTGGTGTAGAGGAAAAAGAGGCATGTGGCTCCAGCCGCTGCCATGTCTACCAAATCCAGGTCAGCCAGGAGGAATTTTCCCTTGTGGTGGAAAGAATCTGCTTGGCTATGAGCATTTCCCAGTGTTAACCCTCCTGCTCCTGCCTCAGCTCGCTCCCACCGGCATTGTCTAGTCTATGTGCAACTGGAGTTGCCTGTGCTATTGTCTAGTCCCAGAGCTATGGCCCTTCTCCCCACACAGGAGTTCATCCTGCAGCACACTCCCTGGCATTGCCCATATTCTGTGTGGCTCCAGCCTTCCAGCCACTTGTGAAGCCCTGGCAGCCCACATGCCCCACCCACCTGCATGGGCCCAGCCATCTAGCCATTCTTGCAGCCCGAATCACCCAGCCACCCATGTGGTTCCACCTGCCCACATGGCCACAACTGCCCAGCTGCCCATGCAGCCCCACCTGCCCATGTGGGCCCAGCCATCAAACCACCCATGTGGTTCCAGCCACTCTGGCTGCCCCATGGCTCCAGACATTCAGTGACCCACACAGTCCCAGACACTACAGCCACCGGCATAGCCCCACTCATACACATAGGCGCATCCATCCATCCACTGTGCAGCCTCAGCTGCCCTGGCTGCCCACATGGCCTCCCCTCACCTGCACAGGCCCAGCCACACACAGCCCCAGCCATAGACATAGGTGCCGGCATCCCCTGGAAATACTGAGTCTACCCAGAGCTACTGAGTCTACCCATAACAACTGACTCTACCTGGAACTACTGAAAATACTGAGTCCACTCAGAACCCAAACTAAAACACTGCACCCAGTGGGCAATGTATAACATATCCACAGGAGGGAGTCTTTCTCCTCAAAAGCCATCTGGAATAATATAAGAAGCAAGCACCAGATGACTAGGCATCAATGTAGGGATCCTAGAAATAATTTTTTTTAAAAAGAAGAAAATATGACACCACCAAAGGAACACTATAATTCTCAAACACCAGACCCCCATACAGCAGGAAACCCTTGATATATCTGAAAGGGAATTCCAAGTAACAATCTTAAAGAAACTCAGTGAGATATAAGAAGACTCAGTTAAACAACACAATGAAATGAGAAAATCAATCCAGGACAGGAAGTAGGAAATTTACAAAGAGATTAACACCATAAAAAAGAATGTAGCAGAACTCCTGGAACTGAAAGACTCATTCAACAAAATAAAAACTACAATTGAGAGGATAAGCAGCAGGCTACAGCAAGCAGAAGAAAAAATTTCTGATCTTGAAGACAATCTTTTCAAAATAACCCAAACACACACACAAAAACAAAGAAGAATTTTTTTTAAATGGGGAAAATCTAAGAGTTACCAGACCACATTAAGTGCACAAACATCCAAATCATGGGTGTTCTGGAATGGGAAGAGAAAGGAAAAGGCATTGAAAACATATTCAATGAAATAATAGTGGAAAAGTTACCAGGTATTGGTAGAGGTATAGACTTCCAGATCTAAGAGGCTCAGAGATCCCCAAACAGATTCAATCCAAAAAGGTCCTCTCCAATTCATACTGTAGTCAAACTGTCAAAAGTCATACCAAAACTGGTTGAATACTGCAAAAGCAGTACTAAGAAGGAAGTTTATTGCAATAAATGCTTACATCAAAAAGAAAGATTTCAAATAAACAATCTAACACTACAACTCAAAGAACTAGAAAAACAAGAACAATCCAATCCCAAAATGAGTAAATGGAGAGAGAGAATTAAGATCAGAGTAGAACTAAATCAAATAAAAGATTAATGAAACAAAAAGTTGATTTTTGAGAAGATAAACAAAATAGACAAACCATTAGCTAGGCTAACTCAAAAAAGAGGAAAGAAGACCCAAATAAAAAAATCAGAAATAAAAAAGACATTACAACCAATATCACAGAAATACAAAGACTCATTAGAGTGTATTATAAACAACTATACGCCAACAAATCTGAAAACCTAGAGGAAATGGATAAATTTTTGGACACATACAAACTACCAAGACTGAACCAAGAAGACATAGGAAACCTTAACAGACCAACAACAAGCAACGAGATTGAAGCAGTAATCAGCAGTCTCCCAACAAAGAAAAGCCTAGGACCAGATGGATTTACTGATGAATTCTATCAAACATTTAAAGAGGAATTAACACCAATTCCCTTCAAACTATTCCAAAAAACTGAAACAGAGGCCATTCTCCCAAACTCATTCTATGAGGCTAGCGGCACTCTGCCACCCAAACCAGACAAAGGTACAATAAAAAAAACTACAGGCCAATATCTCTGATGAACATAGATAACAAAAATACTCAACAAAATATTAGCAATCAGAATACAGCAACACATCAAAAAAAATTATGCAACACAATCAAGTGAGATTCATCCCAGGGATGCAAGGATGGTTCAACATACACAAGTCAATAAATGTGATACGTCACATCAACAAAATCAAGTACAAAAGCCATATGATTTATCTTAATAGAAGCAGCAAAAGCATTTGACAAAATTCAATGTCTTCATGATAAAGACTCAGCAAATTAGGTATAAAAAGAAAGTATCTCAACACAATAAGAGCCACATAAACAAACCCACCACCAATATCATCTTGAATGGGAAAAAGCTGAAAGCTTTCTCCTTAAGAATGGGAACAAGACAAGGATGCCTACTCTCACCACTCCTATTTCACACAGTATTGGAAGTACTAACCAGAGCAGTCAGGCAAGAGAAAGAAAGGGCATCCAGATCAGAAAATACAACATCAAACTGTCCCTGTTTGCAGATGATGTGATCCTACAGAGAAACCTAAAGACTCTACAAAAAAACTCAGATTTTGAGCTGATAAACAATTTCAGTAAAGTTTCAGGATATAAAATCATGCAAAAATCAGCAACATTTTCATATTCCAAAAACGAATTGGCAGAGAAAGAAATCAAGAGAGCTAGCCCACTTACTATAGTCACCAAAGAAATAAAATACCTAGGAATAAATTTAACCATTGTGAAAGATCTCTACAATGAACTACAAATCACTACTGAAGGAAATTAAAGAGAACACAAAAAGATGGAAAGACATTCCATGCTCTCAGATTGGAAAAATTAACATTATGAAAATGTCCATACTACCATATATGGATATTGCCACATTATGAAATGTCCATATAAAGTGATCTACAGATTCAATGCAATCCCCATCAAAACACCAATGAGTTTCTTCACAGAAATAGAAAAAACAATCCTAACATTCATTGCCAAAGCAATCCTGAGTAAAAAATAAAGCCAGACGCATAACACTAGCTGACATCAAATTACATTACAAAGCTATAGTAACCAAACTAGCATGATATTGGCATAAAAACAGACACTCGGACCAATGGAACAGAATAGAGAACCCAGAAATTAACCCACATACTCAAAGCCAACTGATCTTTGACAAAACACCAAGAACATAACACTGGGGAAAAGACAGCTTCTTCAATAAGTGATGCTGGGAAAACTGGGCATCCATATGTAGTAGAATGAAATTAGACCCATACCTCTCATCATATACCAAACTCAACTCAAAATGGATTAAATACTTAAATAAGACTTGAAACTACAAAACTACTAAAAGACAACATAGGGGAAACACCTCAGGAAGTAGAACTGGGCAAAGACTTTATGGATAAGACCCCAAAAGGACAGGCAACAAAAGGAAAAATAAACAAATCATATTATATGAAGTTAAAAAGTTTCTGCATAGCAAAAAAAAAAAAAACAACGGAAAAGACAACCTACAGAATGAGAGAAAATATTTGCAAACTATGCATCCAACAAAAGATTAATGTCCAGAATGTACAAGGAACTTGAACAGTAAAAAAACAAGTAACTCAATTAAAAAATGGGCAAAGGAGCTGAATAGGCATTTCTCAAAGGTAAATATACAAATGACCAACACACTAATGAAAAAATGCTCAGCATCACTAAGCATCAGGGAAATGCAAATCAAAACCACACTGAGGTATTATTTCACCCCAGTTAGACTAGCTATTATCAAAAAGATATTGAATAACAAATGCTGGTGAAGATGTGGAGAAAGGGGAGCCCTCCTACACTATTGGTGGGACTGTAAATTGGTGCAGCTATTATGGAAAACAGTATGGAGTTTCCTCAAACAACTACAGGTAGATCTTCCATACGATCCAGCAATTCCACTGCTGGGTATACACCCAAAGGAATGGAAGTCATCATGTGGAAGGGACACCTGCACTCTCCCTCTTGGATACAAGAACTGTAATTGTGCTTTATCAAGTTTCAATTTTTATCACAGTTGCCAGAAAGGTTAGATCTGTATTTAATGCTCAATTGCAGCAACTGAAATTATTTTTTATAGCCTGTTTTGTTCCAAAAAAGAATTTAAGATGGCTTACAAAAATACAAGGAAGTTTTTACTTAGATGTGAAAACATGGTGAAGCTGAGAGAGAAGAACCCTTGAGAGGCATATTTGTTTCTTCTTCCTTTCCAGAGCCCTGATTTTATTTGTATTTTATAACATAAATATTCTCTTTTAAAAAGGGTGAATATAAATGAAAAATTCATATTTACATTGTTAATCTAAATATCAATTTTCCTGCCTACTTTCATTCTTCAGGTAGCCAGGCTTCTGTAGGTTTAACTTATTTTGCACAGCCCTAAGCTGTGGACTGAGAACAAAACCAGTCCTGATAATACAATTTTATAGTCAAGTTATAAATATTGGTTTTATAAATAAAGGAGACTATGACTACTAAATAAGTGTTTTTAAAAAGTCCTTTACAAAAAGTTTTGCTATAGGAATTTATCTTCATTACTTTCATATAACAAAAAATAGTTTTAATTAGAAAACTCAAGTTTCTGTGGTAGACATCCTTCTTTTTTAAAAAAGAAAGAAATATAAAGAAAACTAAAAATATGTATATAAAGAAAATTTAAAAAAAGAAAAATTTTCTCTTTTTAGAAAGTTGAAGGAAAAGAAAAAAAAGCTATATATGAGAACTGGTCTTTTGGCCTGCAACTACTTATGATGTTTATATTTCAAACATCTTTTAGGCAAAAGGTGATACTATACATTATCCCCTTGTAAGATGTCACCAAACCAGACAGACATAAATATCTAGAAAGAGTTCTTTTACTGCTAAGTTTCTCTTTTAAATCCAAGATGTTTCCACCATAATCCGAAGCACAACTAATTCATTGAGTCCTAGGTTTCCTTCTCACAAAACTTCAAAAGGAAATTGGTCTGGCTCCATGAAAAGAAAAAGATTACTAATATCAAAGAGAGAAAGAACATGATGTTGAAATTTGTAAATCTCAGAGTCAGGAAGGAATTAAAAGTGAAATATTTATTCCTTCAACAAATTATTTAGCACCTTCTGTGTGTCAGGACCTGTGCTATGTGCAACTTTTACAGAGTAAGGAACTCTTACGTTATTAAGTTTACATCCTATTTCAATTTTTTCCAAACATCCTCAAATGCTCTATCTCACTAAGGAACTGATTGTGATGAAGCCTACCTCATTATCTAGTAGCAAGTACTAGACATGCTCTCCCTGACCTGGAAGAAATAAGCCAGTTTTCAGATATGTTTTATACAAAAGGAGGGGTTCTCAGGGTAACACCGCCAAAACTCACACCAGCATTCATATGCTTGAGTCTTTCTAATAAAGCCCCAGTGAAAATTGACTGAGATGGCATCCTTGTTCATAGAAATGTGAAATAACAATATCGTCTGATTAATTTATTCTATTGTTGATATGATAGACTTCCTAAATAATTAAGC
>NW_007727304.1:408494-411883 GCF_000696425.1 Galeopterus variegatus
GCCCCAGTGAAAATTGACTGAGATGGCATCCTTGTTCATAGAAATGTGAAATAACAATATCATCTGATTAATTTATTCTATTGTTGATATGATAGACTTCCTAAATAATTAAGTAAATAGATTAATTAAAAATCAATAAAATGGCTGGAAAATCTTGATAAATTTAATAATATGGCATTTTTACAAAAGTATCTTAAGTGACTAGAACATTCCAAGTGGCCTCAGTATATGTCATACAAGAAGATTTTCCAATTCCTTACAAAGGAGCAATTGTTCTTACAAAACTGAAGAACCCACCTGATAATACAGGAGTCAAGAGCAAGTCATCGGGATTTGTAGAGATAGAGAGAATACCTGGTTTTGATAGTTCTTTTTATTTGATAAAGCATTTCACTCTTGCAGAATTCAGCTATTTAGGTTTCACTGTCCAAAGAGAGCAGAGCAAAGGTCGTTTAAAAGGGGTGTTGTTAGCTGGGATGATGATACTAACAGTAGTAACCATCTGTGAAGTGCTGACCTTGTGTGCTGGGCATGTGTGTGCCTCATCTCAATTAGTCTCAAAACACTATGAAGTGGGTACTGTTATTTTTTCCCCCACTTTTAATATAAAGAAACTTTGGCTTATATAGGTCAAGCAACTTGTCCTAGCAGCACATAACTAGCAAGTAGCAAACTCAGGATCTGACAGCCGAACTGCAAAACCCTCACCCCTTCCACTATGTCCGCTGGCATAGTTGAAAGTTCCAAGCAGAGAGCTGGTGGAATAACATGATGGGTGGCTGGCTTTGTGGGGAGAAAAAATCTGCTAAGAAAGAATTGAAAAATAATTATGTTTGTGCCATTGATACTTCAGCAGAGAGTTGG
Source organism: Galeopterus variegatus (assembly GCF_000696425.1). Lineage (NCBI taxonomy): Eukaryota > Metazoa > Chordata > Mammalia > Dermoptera > Cynocephalidae > Galeopterus > Galeopterus variegatus. The sequence goes on from NW_007727304.1 coordinate 409,359, forward strand.
TAAGGTAGTTAGTTACTGATGCAACTGAACAACCTAAACAAGTTGTAGAAATCACCCAGAGTTTTGGGGGGAAACACATTGTTATACTTTATTAACATTCAGTAGTAGTATCCACAAATTTCTAGAACTTAAAAGTCTACTGTTACTGAGATACCAACTGCCCATACAGAAATTCACTGCCTTGAGTATAGCAAGGTGCATGAAATATAATGAGATGAAACAGGGAAATGGTAAATAGAGTGATGAAAAAAAATATTTATAATGCAGGAAATCACTAGGAAAAAACAAGAGCTGTCAGACTAGCCTGCTCCTCAAAAATCTAATAAAGTAATTCTAATATTTGAGTGGTGGTTTGAGGGGCTGTAGGACAAAAGACATAGAAAACTAGATCCTGAAGATATAAAGTATGTACAAAAATTATAAAGGGTAGTCTTCCAGAACTGTCATAGAAACAATACTATAAGAACATAGCAGAGTGGATTAGAACATCTTGGTCAGGCCTGAATTGAGCCCTTGTTCAACCACTTACTAGCTGTGTAATCTTTATCAGGTCACTTAACTTCATTAAATTTCACAGTCCTCCCTGCACCCCTGAAGAAAAAGGCTGGATATTAAGATATATATCATGAATTTGCTGTGCAGATTAAAAGAGACAAAGCATACAAAAAGCTTCACATGGTGCCTAGCCCCCAGTAAACATTAATCATTTTATTTATTAATACTAAAAATAATACTAAGGAATAATATTAATTGGTCAGTATATAATATATTGGGTTGCAAGTAACAGAAAACTTGATTTTCAGGGGCATTTCTGCCCTACCATCCTTAGATTGTTGACTTTTCTCTTTATTCTCATTGCCTCATGGTTCAGTATAGCTGCTGCAGATCCAGCCATTACATTCTTACTCAAGGTAGTAACAATGGGGGTGGGGGCAGTACCAAGTTTATCTGTTCCCTTTTGTCTGGAAAGCAAAAGCTTCCCAAGAGGTATAGCAGATTTCTGCTTGTATCTCATTGACCAAAATTGTCACAGAGAAACTCCTAGCTGAAAAAAATCTGGGAAGATATTTAGCTGAGTTCATTGCTTTCCCAAATAAATGAATTTCGTTAGTGAAAGAAGAGTGAGAATGGATGTTGGATTAGCAATGACCAGAGTCTGCCACAAATAATAAGTGCATTTTCCAAATAACAGAAATTTATCTAACTTCCAAAAACTTAAAACAATTTTAATCACTCTTAATGAAAATGTTTTCCAATGCTTTCATAAAAATAAAATGCTGACTATGATGTGAATGTTGCTCACTAACTTAGGTTCATCAATAAAATCGATGACTATATTTTGTGTTCAGTGGGTTCGTTTCTTCTCTACCAGTTGTCAATCCTGCTGCCAGAAAGCCAGTGTTGAAGCCATCCTTACAAATGTGCTGTCATTTTTTCTTCCAGTCCAAATCAAATAGCCCAAATTATTAGAATTCCACATAATAGCCAGTAAATTCTTAACTGTCTTTTTCACATGGGTGCCTAATTTCTGTTTATCTGTCTTTGTGATAGTTATTTCACAGGCGTCCTTTGACATACTTCCTGATTTTTCACCATATTCTTTTTGCATAGTCAGAAATCTGATGCCCAGTTAATTTGGGGGTGGGACTGGCAGGAGGGATGGGTGAAAGGTGTTGCTAATTATACTGCTCATCACAACTTGTAGACAGACAGCCATTGAGGATAATAATATACACAGGGATTGGATACCTTACCTTTTAAATTCATTAATCCTAATTAATGCATGCCAACTCTGTAGGCTTTTTACATGAACATTTCCCAGGCCCAAGGCTCCATCGCCCTCTTCAAGGGCATTTCACAGTTGAGGTTGTTTTCCATTTTTGTTAGTAATTGATTGTACCTACTCTTTCTATGGGTGGTATTAAAACTACGATGTTTATTTTCATTTACAAAGTAACTTTTTTTTTAAAGCAGGATTTGTTCCTACATTGGAAAGTCCAACGTGCTATTACTTACTCTAAACACTAGGGGGAGATCTTGCTTTCTCGTGGAGTGTTTTATTTATTTATTTATTTGTTTACAAAGTAACTTTTTTTTTAAAGCAGGATTTGTTCCTACATTGGAAAGTCCAACGTGCTACTACTTACTCTAAACACTAGGGGGAGATCTTGCTTTCTCGTGGAGTGTTTTATTTATTTATTTGTTTGTTTGTTTGTTTGTTTTGGTCCTTTTTCTTTTCTTTTCTTTTCTTTTCTTTTCTTTCTTTTTTTTTTTTTGAGACCGGCCACACTGCGCTCAGCCAGTGAGCGCTGTGAACGCAGCACTGATCATCCCTATATAGGATCCGAACCCGCGGCGGGAGCGCCACCGAGCTCCTGAGTGCGCCACGGGCTTGGCCCTATTTTTATTTTTATTTTAAATCAACTTTAAAGAGTCAAAATCTGTACATAAAATGTACCCGTTTTAAAACTATAATTTGAGGAGTTTTTGGGGGTTTCCCCCCACCCACCCAATTAACCCCCCCC
>NW_007727304.1:412497-414616 GCF_000696425.1 Galeopterus variegatus
AGTATTCCATGGTGTATATATACCACAGTTTCCTTATCCAATCATCCATCGATGGACATTTTGGTTGGTTCTGTGTCTTAGCTATCGTAAACAAAGCGATGCTCTGAATTCAGTATGTTTTATTTTCAGTACCAGTGAATCAGTGTGAGATTTTCATATTTATCAAAATGAAATGAGGACACATGATGACTAAATGTAATGTGGTATCTTGGGCAAAATTCTGAAACAGAACAAGGAGATTAGGTAAAAACTAAGGAAATCTTAATGAAGTATGGACTTTAGTTAATAAAAATGTATCAACATTGGTTCTTCAGTTGTGACATACCGTACTACTAATGTAAGATGTTAACAATAGGAAAAACTGGGTATTAGGATATAAGAGAACTCTCTGAACTTACTATCTTTGCAATTTTTCCTGTAAGTCTAAACTATTCTAAAATTTAAAGTTTATTTAAAAATAAATTTTAAAAAATAAGCCCAGAACCTAATTTCCATTTTATTTCATTTTGAAACAATCAAAAATACTTTGAAAAGTACAAAGAAATACTTTGTACTTGCAGGACAAGTTGACTATTGGAAAGGACTTTGCTACGTGAGCTATAAGTACCTACAGATATAATTAAATAGAATTAGAAACATTTAAAATACTTAAATATAAAAAATACTTGTCATCTGAGCTTCTCACACTTGAACAGAAGCCCCTATCAGCAGAGGAGATGAAGGAAGAGCTTCTCAGCACAGAGGCCAGAGAAGTCTGCTGCAAACGCCAGGTGTCTGAGAAGTTCCTTTGGTTCTTGCGGTAATTCACATATACTGGCCACCTTGAGAACTGTCTTAGCATCATGCTCTATCTGAAAGAAACATAAAACTGATTGTAAACAGCATTGAAAAGTGTCCAAAGTCTGTTCACCTGTATTGAGGAGCTATCAGAGGCTTGTGTGGCACAAGCCCTAACGAGAGTTCCTGTGAATTTATTCAGACCTCTCTCACTCCCTACAAGTTTCCACTTCTCACAGGCACTCTCTCATTTCTCTCCTCTCTCTCAAAATCTAGAATGCACTATTCCTGGACTCATCAGTCCCTTCCCTTCCTCTGGCCTTTCCCTTATTCCCTTTTCTAGTATCCATTTGCTCCTCTCTCCAGCTGGCTCCAGGCCACTTCTTACACAGAGCCGTGGCTTCCTTCCCTGGGGTGGGAACGATCAGGGTTCTGTGCTAGGCATTAGGGTGTCCCCCAACGTTGCAGTTCTCTTCACCAGGGTATCTGGTAGGATGGAACATTCCTACCCATTCCCTTGCTTCAGCCGATGGAACATGAGCCGAGATGACATGTCATTTCTGGGCAGAAGCCTTTAAGAGCTGGTAGGTAACTCTCCACCTTTCCCTCCCCCTAATACAGAAAACACTGTCATTCCAGCTGATGGGGACTCCCTCAGCTTGCATGCTTGAGGCAGGACAATTACAGAGCTGTCAGTGTAGACTGGGGAGTTAACTGCATGTGTGAGTGTACTTCAAAAAGTTCACAGAAAGATTTGTATTATCTTTTAATTCTATTTTTCCATGAACTTTTTCAAGTACCCTCGTATTTGGTACTTGGAGCCCTGGTCATGATATGATCTCCCTGTAAAAGTATATAAGTGACAAGACAAGAAAGTAGGTAGTATGGGACTGTAAAGTAGACGATTCCTTTGAAAGTAAAACTTGAGGAAGATGTTCCATTAATCCGATGGCTTTCTGTACCTCCCAGCAGAACTTTACAGATTCTTTGAGAAGCATGAAACCAGAGCACACTAGTTATTAGGTCGGCCGTCAACATTCACCTCTTCTATATCCACAATCTGAATAAGCAGAGACAAGGAGACATACATGGGTAGAAAAAGATATGACGAAGAAGAAAAGCTATTGACAGATAAGAAACGTTGCCAGAAGAGCAATCCAGGCAAACAGTTCTAGCCCTCCAAGCCCTCAGTGTCCTCGAAGCTATTCCGACCTGGCCCGGGCCCTCTGCTTCTGAAAACACGATGCTAGACCTTCCCCAGTCCTCCCCATCACCCCACCACACCATTACCAAATATCTCTTGCAGGCCCATCCTGTACTCTCTTAACCACATCTACACCCT
>NW_007727304.1:415733-416502 GCF_000696425.1 Galeopterus variegatus
GACCTGGCCCGGGCCCTCTGCTTCTGAAAACACGATGCTAGACCTTCCCCAGTCCTCCCCATCACCCCACCACACCATTACCAAATATCTCTTGCAGGCCCATCCTGTACTCTCTTAACCACATCTACACCCTGTTTTCCACCACGTCTTACTCCTTCTGTCTGAGAAGTCTTATTCCCTCTGTGAGAAAGCTCTCTCATGATTGTCCAGCCTCGCTTGAACTGAAACTAATACCCCCAATTCCAGCTGAAGTTAGCTAACTTGATCTAATTGCTGGGTATTTAGGGCACCCTCTAACTGCCTCTATCACAGCAAAACCACCTGCTGGGAATTGACTCTCAGTCCAGCTTCTGTCTCTGTCTCTTCCTGTTGTCTCCCATCCCCTTTACCTTTCTCTGCAAACACCACCCCAGCTCAGAATGAAGCTCTTAGAGAAAGCCTGCCCTGCATGGTGTCCTCTTGCCAGAACATGTCTGCAGACGAGCTCCCAACTGAATTTGTTTGTTTTGATGGTAGGGGGTTGGGCACCTGTGATTCAGTTTTAGAAAATGTATCGGCTATTGGATGAAACAATGAAGTCCAGCTGTAGCATGTGGGTCTGAGATTCTCCACTACTGGGCTAGCCGACAAGAGTGTTACAAGGAAGTAGAAAAACATTTTTTGTGTTGTAACATCCTATACAAACAGGAGTTCAGTTTCCATTAATGGTGGGCTAGGTGATAAGAATCAACCTTTTATTTAAAATAAAAAACATCGAATAAAATATATT
>NW_007727304.1:418004-419245 GCF_000696425.1 Galeopterus variegatus
GCCCCAAGGGAGTTGTTCTTAAGGACGATGATTAGCAAGCAAAAATACTGGACAAGAAAGCAAGGCAACATGGATAAAAATCAGTACATAGAAAGAGACCACCTAAATTTCAGAAAGCAGAATTATCAGGCACAAATTATATAAATGACAAGCTTGAAAATATCTGTAAGAAACCATCAAAAGTGTCATAGCAGATTTAGAAAAGAGCAAAATAGAAACTCTAGAAATGAATACCACATCAACAAAAATGAAAACTCAAAAGACATGTTTGGCAGCAGAGAATTAGTGAGCTGAAAGATAGATCAGAAGAGATTATGCAGGATGTATATAACAGATGAGAGGATGGAAAATACAGCAGAGAAGTAAGAGAAAGGCTGAGAAAGTCTTACCTATTTGGGATGGAATCCCAGAAGGAGATGAGAGAGTGGGGCTGAGGCAATATCTGAAGAGAATGATGGAGCATTTCTCAGAAACAAATGAGACGCCAATCCACAGATTCCAAAGGCTCAGATTACCTTTTTATTTATGCTGCTTGGAATTTTCATACCTGAATACATCATAATGGAATTTCAGAGAAACAAAGTCTTAAAAGGAGCCGGATGGGGAGAGAAAGAGAGAATATCTTCAAAATAATAGCATCTAGACAGACAGCTGAGTTCTCAAGTGAAATAATGGAAGGCAGAAACAATGCCACAATGTCTTCAATGAGCTGACAGAAAATGACTGCTGCATCAGTCAAGTTCAACCAGGGAAGCAGAACCAGCAGAAGGTATGCACTAAAAGACTTGTTGCAAGGAGGAGCTTACACAATTGGGGGAGACGGAGGGCAAATCTGAGATCTGCATGGAGGCCATCAGCAAGGACAGGCTGGACCTCTCAGGCACAGGCTAAAGCAACAGTCCACAGGCAGAATTTCTTCTTCATTCTGGGAAGCTTCGACTCTGCTCTTAATATCAATTTATTGAATCAGGCCCACCCAGATTATCTAGAATAGTCTTTTTTACTTAAAGTCAACTGATTATGGACTTTAACCATATCAGCAAAACACCTTCATAGCAACTCCTAGATTAGTGTTTCATTAAATAACTGCGGACTGTAGACTAGCCATACTGATGTATCGAAAGACGATCACAACTGCCAGCCTAGAATTCTATACCCAATGAAAATATCTTTCAAGAATGAGAGCCAAGTAAAGATATTTTTAGATAGAGGTTGTGCAGTTGGCTCAGTTGGTCAGAGCA
>NW_007727304.1:420658-421577 GCF_000696425.1 Galeopterus variegatus
TTTGCAAATGATACATCCAAAATATAAAGATATTGACAGGTTGAAGGTAAAAGGATAAAAAAAATACTAAACAAAAGAACATGTTAGTAGCTATATTAACATTAGACAAAAGTGATGTTAGAGACAGAATCAATTCAAAATGACAAATTCAAGTTATCATGAGGAGATAAAATTTTTAATTTTTATGCACCTAAACACATAACCTCAAAATATATAAAACACACATGGACAATATAATGATAAGAAGAAATAGACAAATGGTCTACCACGGTGGGAGATGTTAATCACAGATTCAAAGTTTGTCTGAAGTTTCTAAGAAGAAGCCAATGAGCACTCAAGTTTATAGGATTAAAAAATGCTGAAGACATCTTAGTTATAATTCTGAAGTCAGAGAAGATAGACGTATATTCTGAGAGCAAGAAATTATTATGAAGGAAACAAAGTATGATAGAAATAAAGGGAAACCTTAGAATTACAAACACAATTTCTCCCACAGAGAATTTACATTACATTATTAGAAATAAAGTCACCAGAAATAACAAACCACCAATAATACAGAAACACTGTGACGTTATTATCCCCTCAAATGTGTTTTGCCCAGGTGTGTTTTGGAGCAAGATAAGAACTAAATGTAATATCAAACACTGGCAAACGGAAACTAATGGTAACGCTCTGCCTAAATGTCTTTACACTGGAGACGCCAAGTCGGGTAGGGGAACGCACCCGAGACTTGAAGTTAGAAGCCCTTGGACCTGGGTTCAGATCTTTTTCCCTGTCTCCTAGCCAGGATTCATCAGCTATGCTTAGCTGTGGGGCCTTAGAAAAGGCCCAAACTTTCTGACCGCCTATTTTAGCACGCTTTAAAAGAGTTACTCTTTGTTGGAACCAGCTCAAATGTCCATCATCAGATGAGTGGATA
>NW_007727304.1:421969-423608 GCF_000696425.1 Galeopterus variegatus
AGAGAAATACCACATGTTCTCACTTATTAGTGGGAGATAAAAATAAATAAATAAATTCACAGACACTAAAGAAAAAAAAATGGGGGGGAGAAGAAGACATAACAATTACAATTCCTTGAAGTTGACATGACAAGGGAGCTAGAAATAAATAAATAAATACACACAAAAAAACTGGGAGTGGGGGGAAGAAGACATAACAATTACAATTCCTTGAAGTTGACATGACAAGCAAACAGAAAGNAGACAGAAAGGACATTGTTGGGTGGGAGCGGGGAAAAGGGAAGAGGGAGGGAGGTTTCAGCAATGGGCCACAATAATCAACCACATTGTATATAGACGGGGGAGAGGGAAGAGGGAGGGAGGTTTCAGCAATGGGCCACAATAATCAACCACATTGTATATAGACAACCACATTGTATATAGACAAAATAAAATTTTTAAAAAATAATAATAATAAATAAATAAATTAACTAATTAATTAACCAAAAAAACCCCAACCAAATACATAATAAATAAATAAATAGAGTTACTCTTTTTAAAAGGCTTTGACACCCTCCAAGGGTATCCCATCCAACCTCCATCCTGGCCCCAGTGCCACCATCCTGGGGAAGCAAATAGAACAATCCAGGCGTCTTCTCTTGCTATCTCTCTGGGAAGGGGTAGGATGAGGACAATACTCCCTGTCATCTTGGGGATAGGATTACTGTGTATCACAAAACCCCAGGGAACATTGCCTGAAACCAGGGGAAAAGAGAGAGGCAAAGAGAGGCAGGGGTGGGGAGACATACAGCCTAGGTTCTTTTGAACTTCTCAGCAGGGTTCTGTGCCCTCTTGTTACACTTGACTCACCTTGCAGCCAACCAGGCAGTGAATGATGCTTTTTATATGTTATTTACTGTTTTGTACAAAGTCCTGGTCCAATTCTTAAGAATTCTACAAGTTCCCTTCATTACAATGGCAAAGGTAGGGAGGACCACAGAAAAGCAGCCCCGTGGACTCCAAGGGGGAAAACAGGTTGACACATGGCCAGAAGCCTTTGCAGCAAAAAAAATCTAGGTTCTCTCTTAAAGAAGAACAAATGCACCATGACAGCAATCCCCTTTGCAAGACTATGACATTGATCCATTTGGAAGTTTCAAAACATTGTAGAGGTTTGAACTGTGGGGGAAGGATAACAAATCCTCAAGTTCTGGTCATTTATGTTGCTAATAAATCATCCTATAAAGCAACTTTATTAAGACAAAAGTAATTCTCTAATGGGACTTTAAAAAAAACAACTATGCCGAATACATTTGGGGCCATATGAAATTGCTGATATTTGACCATTTATTACCTACAAAAACTGCAATCTCATATGTTTCAACTCATTAAAAAGATCAAAAGGAAATGTCCATAAATACTGTAAGGGATTGCATTAGGGATGTGGTATTTGGAGTGTGAAGAAGACCAGAAACTTCAGATGGAAGAGTAGGATTTCCCTTAAAGAAAAGCCCACAGACGTGGTGGCATCTTACTTATATAACGGCAATACATTTTTGGTTAACCAATTTATACATAGTTTCCCTGAGTTTAAAGTATAAATGACATAAAGACGTGATGACCAAAAAAAAAAAAAAAAAAAAAAAAAAAAAAAAAAAAA
>NW_007727304.1:423618-433591 GCF_000696425.1 Galeopterus variegatus
AAAAAAAAGAAAAAAGACAAAAAAAAAAAAAAAAAACACATACAAAAACTGTGTAATGTTCCTTTTAAAAGAATAATCACAAGTTAATTTCCAAAGCCAAAAGAAATTATTTCTCCTTATTAGTTTTCCTTATTTCTTTCAGGTGACACAGAGAGGTTAGATATTCACCAAACCATTCCTTCCTTTTGGACACACAGTAAACCCCCCTCCCAGGCGTCTTGCACCTATGGGGACTAGGTGACTATGTGGTATGTTAGTAAATGTTTAACACCTGGCCCTGCAGATGAAAACAGGCCTCATCAGTAGTATTTGCTGCTTTTCTGTGGTGTAAATATTCCCACAAAGGCCTATTTCAAGCAGCCAGCACGATGTCATTGAAAGCAGAGTTGGGACATACGTAAGGCACAGAAGTGACTCAGAAGCTTGGACGCTTTTCTGTGGTGTAAATATTCCCACAAAGGCCTATTTCAAGCAGCCAGCATGATGTCATTGAAAGCAGAGTTGGGACATACGTAAGGCACAGAAGTGACTCAGAAGCTTGGACCAGCTGGTTCCAGCACACCACTGAGATGGTGACTAGTTCTTACCAAAGAAATTTGAGCAGCAGTGACATGTCACTTAACACGCACGGGATTATGTGTAGGGGAACTTCACACTATCTCTTTTCACTGCCTCAGAACTTGGTGGTCTCATGGGGAAGATGGTGGAGCTGCAAGAGGCTAAATGCTTGAGTCCCTTCCTTGAGGAGAACTATTCAACCAACGGCTTAGGCACAGCTGCACCGGACTTTACGTGAATGAGAAATAAACTTCAACTATATTAAACCACTGAGATTTGGGAGCTATTTGTTAAAGCAATTAGCCTCTCCTGGAAAATATATTGCCTTTTGAAAAACTGCACCTATACTCCAAAATATCTGATTTTTATCAACTATATAAATCTTACTTCAGCTAAAACTGACCAAGCATTTAAGCATTTAAGTCACATACCTAACGATTACTGATCCTGCTTTTAATAAAAGTCTTTGTTTTAAAATAAACCTATGTCATCATCAGGCATTTATTAAATTACAAAATGAATGTTTCATAATTTTATGAAAGTCTTTAAGAAAAACATCAGTAAGAGACATTTTACTTAGTCTCAAATGAAAAAGACTTAAAAATAACTCAATTACTTAAGCCCTTCTAAATAGCTTGGTATCAATGAGCAACTCATGATTCAAATCAGTTATATAATCACTTTAACCCTTGAAAGTATAGATATAGAGAGATGCACCTAGGACTTTTTTTTCTTGTCAAACTTCCAACCTGAAGCATAACAATGGTTAATAAACTGCATATGTCAGTGTTTATTAATCCATTTGACACTGCAGTGGAATTTCTTGGCAGAATTTCTCCTAATGGTACAAGCTCTAAAATAGGACACATCCAGTTAAATTTATGCTGTAATTGACCCCAACTGGCTTTGTAACACTGCTAAGTGCAGCCATAAGGATGGAATGCAGTGGCTGAGACAAAGACAGCACAGCTTGAAGACATGAATCTGATTCCTGGAACCACTTGAACCATCAAATTCAAACTGACCACTCAGACGAGGGCAGGGATCTTTTCAGCATATTTTTTCTACAATAAGAGATATCCTGGCTTTCTCAGTAAGCATCCCCTCTCCTCCATGGAGGTAGCCTTTATTTTGGATGGTGGAAATTCCCAAGAACAAACTTAACTCTAATCCTCTCCTATTGCTGAGTCTCGTTTGGCATTCAGCTCTGGTATGATATCATTGAAGGAAGAGTTTCCAGGGCATGAGAGAACTGGCAGAGCCTTTCTCTGGTTGTTTTCCTATTAGAAGACCCCTTGGCTTTTAATAACCCCAATTTCACAGAGTATGGCCTCTCAATACAGCTGAAGTTTTCAGCTGAATTTTACAGAGAAAAATTTTTACTTATGTCCACAAATCCAGTATTTTTTAAAATTTTAATCTAAATTTAAATTTTTTTGGTTTTTGTGCTTTTTTGTTTGTTTTTAAATTAATTAATTTATTTATTACAAATATTCATGAGATACAAAGCTGAGTGTCCCCTCTCCTGCCCATGATGTGGGGGCCAGATTCATACTGGGGCATACCCATTACCAGAAATTATTTTTGTACTCTTTGTTCCCTCCAAATTATCCCCAACCTCCCTCCCCTTCCCCCTCTCCCCTCAACTCCAATTTGTAGCCCTAGGAATGTTCCCTCCCTCTGTCGGATCATGGTACTACTGTGGTCTTTCTTTTCTGCCTTCCTTTCTCTCTTAGCTCCCACATATGAGTGAGCACAGGTGATATTTATCCCTCTGTGCTTTGCTTGTTTCACTCAACATAAGTTTCTCCAGGTTCATCCATGTTGTTGCAAATGGGAGTATTTTATTCTTTTTTATGGCAGAGTAGTATTCCATGTGTATATATACCACAGTTTCCTTATCCAATCATCTATTGATGGACATTTCAGTTGGTTCCATGTCTTGGCTATTGTAAACAGAGCAGCAATAAACATGGGAGTGCAGGTATCTCTTTGACATGATAATTTCCATTCCTCTGGAAACATACCCAGAATAGGGATTGCTGGATCATATGGAAGACCTATATGTAATTGTTTGAGAAACCTCCAAATTGTTTTCCAAACTGGTTGTACTAATTTACAGTCCCACCAACAGTGCAGTAGTGTTGCCTTCTCTCCACACCCTTGCCAGCATTTGTTATTCACCGTCTTTTTGATTATAGCCAGTCTAACTGGAGTGAGGTGGTATCTCAATGTGGTTTTATATTGCATTTCCCTGATGACTAGTGATGTTGAGCATTTTTTCATGTATCTGTTGGTCATTTGTATGTTTTCCTTTGAAAAATGTCTATTCAGATCCTTTGCTCATTTTTTTAATTGGGTCATTTATTTTTTTTGCTGTATAATTGCCTGAGTTCTATGTATAATCTAGATATTAGTCCCTTGCCAGATGCATAGTTGGCAAAAATTTTCTCCCACTCTGTAGGTTGTCTTTTCACTGTTTCGATTGTTTCTTTTGCTGTGCAGAAACTTTTTAGTTTGATATAGTCCTGTTTGTTTATTTTTTCTTTTGCTGCTTGTGCTTTCGGGCTCATGTTCATAAAGCCTGTGCCCTGACCTAACTGCTGATGTGTTTCACCTATATTTCCCTTAGTAATTTTACAGTTTTGGGTCTTATACCTAGGTCTTTAATCCATTTTGAGTTGATTTTAGTGTATGGTGAGAGATGCATATCTAGTTTCGTTCTTCTGCATATGGATATCCAATTTTCCCAGCACCACTTGTTGAAGAGGCAGTCTTTTCCTCAATGTATATTTTTGGTGCCTTTGTCTAATATCAGATGGCTATAAGCCTGAGGAGTGATTTCTGGGTTCTCTATTCTACTCCACTGGTCTAATGTCTATTTTTATACCAGTACCATGCTGTTTTGGTTACAACAGCTTTGTAGTGTAATTTGAAGTCAGGCACAGTTATGCCTCCAGCCTTGGGTTTTTTTTGCTCAGGATTGCTTTGGCCATTCAGGGTTTATTGTTGTTCCATATGAAAGGTAAGATTGTTTTTTCCATTCCTGTGAAGAATGTCATTACTATTTTGATGGGGATTGCATTGAATCTGTAGATTGCTTTGGGTAGTACAGACATTTTCACAATCTTAATTCTTCCAATCCAAGAGCATGGAATATCCATCTTTTTTTGTCTTCTTTAATTTCTTTCAGAAGTGGTTTGTAATTCTCATTGTAGAGGTCTTTCACCTCCTTGCTTAAATCGATCCTTAGGTATTTTGTTTTTTGGTGGCAATTGTAAATGGGCTTACTTTCTTTATTTCTCTTTCTGTTAATTCATTATTTGAATATATAAATGCTACTGATTTGGGGGCATTTATTTTGTATCCTGAAATGTTACTGAAGTTATTAACCAGCTGTAGGAGTTTTTTGATAGAGTCTTTAGGTTTTTCTATATACAGTATCATGTGATCCGCGAATAGGGAAAGTTTGACTTCATCTTCTCCAATCTGGATTCCCTTTATTTCTTTCTCTTGCCTGATTGCTCTAGCTAGTACCTCCAGTACTATGTTGAATGGAAGTGGCAAGAGTGGACATCCATGTCTTGTTCTTGTCCTTAAGGGGAAGGCCTTCAATTTTTCCCCATTCAGAATAATACTGGCAGAGGGCTTGTCATAAATGGTTATTATTGTGTTAAGATATTTTCCTTCTATACCTCATTTGTTGAAAGTCTTTATCATGAAGGAATGTTGAATTTTGTCAAATGCTTTTTCAGCATCTATTGAGATGATCATAAGGTCTTTGTCTCTGAGCTTGTTGATGTGATGTATCACATTTATTGACTTTTGTATGTTGAACCATCCTTGCATCCCTGGGATGAATCCCACTTGATCATAGTGTATAATTTTTTAAATATGTTGCTGTGTTCTAATTGCTACTATTTTGTTGAGGATTTTAGCATCTAGATTCATCAAGGATATTGGCCTATAATTTTCTTTATTGTGTGTGTCTTTATCTGGTTTTGGTATCAGAGTTATGTTGGCCTCATAGAATGAGTTTGCGAGGGTAGCATCTGTTTCAATTGTTTGGAACAGTTTCATGAGAACTGGTATTAATGCCTCTTTAAATGTTTGATAGAATTCAGCTGTAAAGCCATCCAGAACCAGACTTTGTTTTGTTGGAAGATTGCTAATTACTGCTTCAATCTCCTTGCTTGTTATTGGTCTGTTCAGGTTTTCTATCTCTTCTTGGTTCAGTCTTGGTAATTTATATGTGTCTAAAAATTTATCCATATCTTCCAGATTTTCAAATTTGATGTCATACAGTTATTTATAATAGTCTCTAATGATTCTTTGTATTTCTGTGGTGTCAGTTGTAATGTCTCCCTTTTCAGTTTTGATTTTTGTTATTTGGGTCTTCTTTTTTTTTTTTTTTTTTTGTTAATCTAGCTAATGGTGTGTCTATTTTGTTTATCTTCTTGAAAAACCAACTTTTGTTTTGTTGATCTTTTCTATTGCATTTTGAGTCTCTATTTCATTTAGTTCTGCTCTGATCTTAATTATTTCTTTCCCTCTACTGCCTTTAGGTTTGGAATGTTGTTATTTTTCAAGTTCTTTGAGGCATAGTGTTAGGTTGTTTATTTGGAGTCTTTCCATTTTTTTGATATAAGCATTTACTGCAATAAATTTGCCCCTTACTACTGCTTTTGCAATATCCCACAAGTTTTGGTATGATGTATCTTTATTTTCATTAGTTTCTAGAAATTTTTTGATTTCCTGTTTAATTTCTTCTTGGGCCCATAGGTCATTCAGGAGTCTATTATTTATTTTTCATGTATTTGTATAGCTTTCAACAATTTACTTATCATTTATCTCCAGTTTTAGTCCATTGTGGTCTGAAAAGATTGTTGGAATGATTTCAATTTTTTGAAATTTGCTGAGACTAGATTTGTGACCTAATATGTGGTCTTTCCTGGAGAATGTACTGTGAGCTGATGAGAAGAAAGTGTATTCTTTAGCTGTTGGGTGAAATGTTCTGTATATATCTTCCAAGTCCAGGTGGTCTAGGGTGTAGATTAAATCCTGTGTCTCTGTGTTGATTTGTTGCCTGGACCTCCCGTCCCATACAGAGAGAGGGGTGTTCAGATCACCCACTATTAATGTATTAGGTCCTATCTCCTTCTTTAGGTCTAAGAGTGTTTGCAATATATATCTGGGTGCTCCAGTATTGGGTGCATACATGTTTATGATTATGTCTTCTAGCTGGATAGATCTCTTTATCATTATATAATGGCCTTCTTTGTCTTTTTTAATGTTTTTTGGTTTAAAGTCTATTTTGTCTGATATAAGAATAGCTACTCCTGCTCGTTTTTGGTTTCCATTTGCATGGTATATCTTTTTCCATCCCCTAACTTTTAGTCTGAGTGTCTTTACAGATGAGGTGGGTCTCTAGAAGACAGCATATACTTGAGTCTAGCTTTTTAATCCAGTCAGTCTGTGTCTTTTAATGGGGAGTTTAGTCCATTCACATTCAGAGTAGTTATTGAGAAGTGTTATTTAACTCCTGTCATTTAATTGCTACTTGTTTAGGTGGTTTAAATATCTTTTGATCACTATTTCGTCTTTTATTTCTCTTCTTCAGTGTGAGTTAGGGATTTGAGGTGGAATGATTTAGCTTCTTTCTCTTCCTTGCTGGCATTTTTATTTTAACTGTGGGTCTTGCTCTTTCTTGTGTATTCATGATGATGGTCACCATTATTCAGACTCCAGATGAACGACTCCCTTGAGAATTTCTTGCAGGGCTGGTCGTGTGGTGGTGAACTCCCACAACTTTTATCTGGGAAATACACTATTTCTCCCTCGTTTCTGAAGGAGAGCCTTGCTGGGTAAAGAATTCTTGGCTGGCAGTTTTTTTCTTTTAGGATTTTGAATATATCGTTCCACTTTCTTCTGGCCTGTAGGGTTTCGGTTGAGAAGTCTGCTGTTAGTTTGATGGGGGTTCCCCTATAAGTAACCTGACACTTTTCTCTTGCTGCCTGTAGAATTCTCTCTTTGTCTTTGAGCTTTGCTTATTTAACTATAATATGTCTTGGGGGAGATCTTTTTGGGTGGAATCCGTTTGGGGACCTTTGAGCTTCCTGGATCTGAAGGTCTGTATCTCGCCCTACACCTGGGAAGTTTTCTGTTACTATTTCCTTGAGCAGGTTTTCAATACCTTTTCCTTTCTCCTGCCCTTCAGGAATACCCACAATTCAGATGTTACAGTGCTTGAGGTTGTCTGCTATCTCTCAGGTTTTCCTCATTATTTTTAATTATTTTTTTCCTTTTTTTTTGTCTGCCTGGCTTATTTCAAAAAGACCTTCTTTGAGCTCTGAAATTCTTTCTTTGGCTTGCTCTACCCTGCTGCTTAGACTCTCAGTTGTGTTTTTTATTTCATTGAGTGAGTCTTTTATTTCTAGACGTTCTGCTACACTCTTTTTTATGGTACTAATCTCTTTGTAGATTTCCTCCTTCATATTCTACATGTTTTTTCTTGTTTCATTGTGTTCTCTAATTGAATCTTCCTTTATTTCTTCAAGTTTTCTTATGATCATTGCTCAAAATTCTTTTTCAGACCTTTTATGGATTCTCTGTTCCATGGAGTCTGACTTTGGGGCATTACTGTATCCTTTCAGTGGTGTCATTTCTTCTTGATTGTTTGTGCTTCTAGTGTTTTTTCACTGATGCTTGGCCATTTGGTAGGGGGTTTGCTTCTTCTATTACAATGAGGTTGGCTGTGGAGTGGCCTTGGTTGCTACTGTGGGGATGAATTGTCTTTGCTTGACAGTAGGTGTGGTGGTGGTTATGTTAAACCACCTTGGTTCCTGTTCTAGACTCTGTGGTTATAGAATGAGCCCTTAGTGCATAGAGTTCTGCTGGGCCAAACTCTGTGGTTCAGAACCATAGGCTGGTGCTCACCCCTGGGTCTGAGGTGGGATGAGGGGCTCATGGAGCTGCGTGGTTCCACTGGCTGGTGTTGCTGCCAGCTGTTGTCAGTGGGCTCACCTGCGTGGTGCCAGTTTAAAGTGTTGGGGTGAGACCTGGAGCTCCCCCCTTGCCTGGGTCTGAGGTGGTGGGGTGAGGAGGCCACATGGAGCCAAGCAGTTCTGCTGGCTGGTACCGGCAGGTTCACCTGCACGTTGCCAGTTCACAGTGCAGGGGCGGGGTCTGGAGCCCCCCCCTGCCAGTCCAAGGCGGCGGGGTGAGGGTCCACGTGTAGCTGCCCGGTTCCGCTGTCTGGTGCTGCTGCCAGCTGCTTCTGGCCGCTTCCCTTCAATTTTTATTGAATCAAAATTGATTATACATATTTTGGGGGTTCAACATTGAGATATGTTGATAAAATCAATATTACTAGCACATATATTGTTATAAATCATAATTATTCTTTATGCCCCTTGTCCAATCTCTCCCCATCCACTTCTCCCCCCCCCTCTAATTACCCTAGATTTCTTCTCTCCTGAAAGAGTAATGGTTACTCTGTTCATTTGTTGCCTAGATGATCTATCCAATGCTGAGAGGTGTAATCAGGTCCTCCAGTATCATCATAGAGCAGATGCATCTTCTGTCACTCTGAAATGGGCTTTGTGGAGAGAGAAATTCTCTTCTTTATCTCTGCTGGTGACTCTCCTTGTGTCAATGCACTCCAGTGGCTGGTGGACCATCTTCATGGAGGTAGTGGCCTCTAGCTGCTTTTGCGGCAGCTGTGGTTATTGTGGTGGCTGTGGTGGGCCACCCACATGGAGGTGACGTTTTTGGCATGCTCCTTTGTGCTGACAGATTGCCTTGTTGTGGGGAGTGTCTGGTCCCTGGGCTCCATACCTCGGGTCCCTGAGGTGCTGGCATGGTGTGCCTGGTTGTGGGAGACAGGTCCAGCCCACTTCTCCATGCTTGGGTCCCCAGGTGGGCCTCAAGGTGCTGGTATGGTGTACCTCATTGTGGGAAGGGTTCCGGTCCACTTCTCCATGCCTTGGGTCCCCAGGCAGTCCCCGAGGCACTGGCGCACTGTGCCTGGTTGTGGGAGGGTGGTCCAGTTCCTGGCTCTATGCCCTGGGCCCCTGGGTGGGCCCCGAGGTGCTGGTGGTATGAGTGGTTGTGGGCTGTGGTCTGGTCCCCAGCTCCAGCCTCACGTCCCCTGGCATGCCCCAAGGCACTGGTGGTGTACCTGGGCCAGAACAAATTTTTTGTCCTTTGCTTACTTCTAAAATGGGGGAACTTCCTGTGGGAACAGTACTTGAGCTCTGTGGTTGAGCTAAATTGCTGCTTTGCTGCTGTTTCCCTAGGGGAGGTTTTTGTGAAGCTCAGGGTTTAATGGTTGATCTTATAGGTACTTCCAGCTCTCCAGGTACCCAGTGCACCTGGGTTGTGTAGAAACTCTGATCTGGGCCTGAGTTTTTTCATCAAACTTCACCCCATGCAATTCTGCATTCCCAAACAGTCTCCTCTGAGTGGTCCTGCACTGATTGGGGGGGGCCAATCAGCTGTCCTTGCTGTGTCCCAGTGTTCTCCCAGTGGGCCCATCTCCTGCACCACCTGTGCTCCAAACACTTCCCGTGGGGTGGGCCCGGTGCCATCCCTTGCAATCACTCACCAGCCTCTGAATGGCTCCTTTTTTCAGTTGTTCTGGATCTTCACTCCCGTGTGGGTCCAGGGAACCCTATTAGTAGTCTTGCTGTCCTGGGGGCCACCAAGGTCCTCTCCTCCCCTGCCACATCCAAGTAACTCCATCTGAAGGGCACAGCTGCAGCTTCTGCCAGCTCCTGCTCCATGTGCTCAGCAGCTCCAGCCTTAAAGCAGCCACGGCCCTAAATGCTCAGAGCAGTTTTTTCTTTCTCTCATCGTGGCTTCTCCTGCCTTCATGAACTCCGTAGGTCTCTCCTCCTTTTCCCCTGAGCTCCAGCGGCCCCAGCTTGGCTGATGTTACATTTTTATAGTTGTAAATTGGTTGATTTGTGGGAGAGAGTGATGCTGCGGACTGTCTATTCCACCATCTTGATTAGAAGTCAAATCCAGTATTTTTTTTTTAACAAAATGATACATAGGAAAATTCTCAAATCACTTCCAAAAACAATTGGGAGATTTCAGAATGGTGTGACTATGGTATGAAAAGGACATCAAGTGTGCAGGCTTGGGGCCGGCCCAGTGGCACACTGGATAAGTGCGCCGCTTGGGAAGCGCGGCGGCGCTCCCGCCCGAGGGTTCGGATCCCACATACGGACCGGTCCCCGCTCGCTGGCTGAGCGGGGTGTGGACGCAGCACCGAGGGTTGCGATCCCGTTGCCGGTCCCCAGTCCGGTACGGGGGCAACACTGAGGGTTGCGATCCATTGCCAGACACGGAAAAAGACAAAAGACAAAAAAAAAAAAGTGTGCAGGCTTGGATGTTGCTGGATGTCACAGTG
>NW_007727304.1:434591-438239 GCF_000696425.1 Galeopterus variegatus
GGCCCTAAATGCTCAGAGCAGTTTTTTCTTTCTCTCATCGTGGCTTCTCCTGCCTTCATGAACTCGGTAGGTCTCTCCTCCTTTTCCCCTGAGCTCCAGCGGCCCCAGCTTGGCTGATGTTACATTTTTATAGTTGTAAATTGGTTGATTTGTGGGAGAGAGTGATGCTGCGGACTGTCTATTCCACCATCTTGACTAGAAGTCAAATCCAGTATTTTTTTTTTTAACAAAATGATACATAGGAAAATTCTCAAATCACTTCCAAAAACAATTGGGAGATTTCAGAATGGTGTGACTATGGTATGAAAAGGACATCAAGTGTGCAGGCTTGGGGCCGGCCCAGTGGCACACTGGATAAGTGCGCCGCTTGGGAAGCGCGGCGGCGCTCCCGCCCGAGGGTTCGGATCCCACATACGGACCGGTTCCCGCTCACTGGCCGAGCGAGGCGCGGGAGCAACACCGAGGGTTGCAATCCCGTTGCCGGTCCCCAGTCCGGTACGGGGGCAACACTGAGGGTTGCGATCCATTGCCAGACACGGAAAAAGACAAAAGACAAAAAAAAAAAAGTGTGCAGGCTTGGATGTTGCTGGATGTCACAGTGACCATGTCAATGCATGTAAGTCAACTGTTTATAACAATCTTATTAATTATAAGGTACCCAGTGCAGGCTTGGATGTTGCTGGATGTCACAGTTACCATGTCAATGCATGTAAGTCAACTGTTTATAACAATCTTATTAATTATAAGGTACCCAGTAAGTGTTTTAATCATTGTACATCCTGTGAGATATGTGACAAAGTCAGAGCAGGCTGTTATGAGCTTTGTCTCTAAATCCAAGGATTGGTACTTTTGCCAGATTTGACTGCTTCTATTTGCAAAAGAAAGTGGTGGTGGTGGAGCAATTACTGGTTATCTCCCAGTACCTGTCCTTCTCTTCTTCTTACCTAATAAAAGAACTTGAAGCTGGGCAAATGGCTGCCTGAAATAAAATTACCTTTTTCTGCTAAAAAAAATTATTATATATCTGAAAATGGGAGGTTGTTACTTACATGTTAGGTGTGTAGGTGTGGGTGTTTTAGTAAGTTTGATTTTAAGAAATAGAGTTCTGAGAAACAGATGGTTGAACACGGTTAAGTCCTCTGGCAGGGCTGCAGGATGGGACATATAGATTGTCATAAAAAATAGGATCAAAGAGAATGTGATGCCCTGTATCTCCTGCTTCTAAGATCACATGACGTAACTCCAGCTCTCAGGAGTAGGTCAACACACCTTGGGATGAATGAGTTCCTTAGTTAATCCAAGCAACAGGACATGTAGAGAAAAACAGCAATATTTATAGAATGACCAAGAAAAGTCAAGAAAGTAAGAATATGGTCAGACAGGTTAAAAAAAGAGAGAGAATAGAATAATAGTAGGGACCTTGTGGTGACAGCTATCAATGTGTCTATCCCTGAGTCACACTGCTCCAATGTAGATGGGTTTCCTCTACATCTGTGCACAGCTGTCATCTTGCTACCTCCTTTTAATATCCCCCTAGGGATTCCTTTGCCTTTGTCCTATGTTGGATCTCGTGGGGTTTGGGGGTTTTTATTTTATTTTGTTTTGGGGTTTTTGTTTGTTTGGTTGGTTTTTGGTTTTTTTGCAGCTGGTCGGTATGAGGATCCGAACCCATGACCTTGATGTTATAAAGCTGCACTCTAACCAACTTAGTTAACCAGCCAGCCTGGATCTCCTGTTATCTGTTTTTCATATCTTCTTGGTTTACTGCTTGATTTTGATGGACTACATCCTACAGTAGCTTCATCAGAAAAGATGCATGGGAGGTAAGATTTTTGAAACCTTGCCTGTTGATAATGCCTTAATAGTACAGCTAGGTATAGAATTTTAGATCAGCAATCATTTTCTTTCATAATCATGAAGGTATTGCTCTGCTGTTTCTTTTAACTTTAATGTCATTTATTTTTAATTTCTGGAAATTTTCTTTGACTCTTTTCAACACTGCTCTCATTTTTATAATTCCTTGTTTCCATAATGTATTTTTGAAGTTGAATTCTTTAGTTCTTTAAGCTTGGTGAGCATAGTTGTTTAAAGTTCCTGACTGATCATTCCAATATCTGCTCATTCAGGTTCATATTTTGTTTTCTGGTGTGCATCATAATCTTGCTGCCTGCTGGATATTACCATAGAAAAATGATTTGTGGTGGGTCTCGGAGGCCTATATTGGAATGTGTGTCTCTCCAGAGCTTTGCATTTATTTCAGCCAGATGCCTAAGGGCACTAACAGGAGGGAACACATGAAGGTTTGAAAGTACCTGTCCCATCCAGGTTACATATGTTCTGAATACAAACTCATGTTGAGGAACAGTCTGTGAGCACAGCCTCCCCAGCACAGCTTCTTGGCTTTTCCTTTCCGTTTCCCTACCCTGCTCCCCAGGCCAGCACCAAGGCCACCCTCTCCACAGTGGCCAGCAGTTTGGGGTAAGGAGGGCAGATCCAGCTCGCACCTACCACTCTGACGTTGTGTTGCCTCTCTAGCTAGAAGCTCTACCCTGAAAGATGACCTGAGAGTTCCCAACAGTAGTCTTTTTATATCTTTAGTGTTCTAAGGTATTTTTCTCTTTAAAAATTTATTTTATCAAGTATTTTTCACATTTTCAGCAGGAGGATTGATCAGAGTTTCCTTGCCTGCCATTACTGGAAATGGAAACACTGTTCATGTCTTGCTTCCAGTATTATTTTTAAGGAGTCTGGAGCCATTCTGATTCTGATTCCTGATCCTTCATACATGAAACAAATAAACTTTGATGCTAGTATTGGGAAATTTCATAAAGATGTGCTTTGATGCGGGCCTCAGTGGGTCCTGTCAGTCTGCAAATTATGTCCTTAGGGTCTGAGAAATGTCCTTGAATTGCTTCACTGAAGACTTGCTTTGCTCAGCTTTTTGTGTTCTCCCTTCCAGGAATGCCTGTTAGATATTGTACCTTGTCAACTAACCCTCTAGTTTTTATAATCTTTTCCTCTTATGTCCTTTGTCTGTCATCTTGCTTTACTTTATAAAAAGAATCAACTTTATGTTTAACTCCTCTAATGAGTGTTTCATTTCTGCTTTCATATTTTTAATTTTAAGACCCCTTCTTTTTGTTGTTTTCTGAATGTTCTTTTTCATAGTGCCTGTTCTTGTTTCATGGCTGTAATATCTCATGTCTGAAAGGTATTTTGGTTTTTTTTTTGTTTGTTTGTTTTTTGTTTTTAACTTTAAAAAGTTTTATTTTCCCTGCTTGGTCTCTATTTTTATATGCTGCTTTTTCATTTGTTTGGGTACTTCAAAAAGTTTATGGAAAAATAGAAATAAAGGCAATACTAATCTTTCCATGCACTTTTTGAAGTACTTCATATGTGTGAGTCTCTTTCTTCTATCTTGGAAGTTTTCCTTAGGTGTCTGGTAATCTTTGGTTGTGTGCTCATACTTTTTTGTTTTTTTAACAAACATTATTTTACAAAAGTTTTTATTCATTAAGGTTTGATGACCTGAAACCATATCATGCTATAGAATTTTTGTACAGATTAATTTTTTTTTCTTTCGTTAAATTTTTATTTTGTCAATATACAATGTATATGATTATTATGGCCCATCACCGACACCTCGCT
>NW_007727305.1:0-20962 GCF_000696425.1 Galeopterus variegatus
TCAGCACCAGCTACTTCACGGAGAGGAGCCACAGTGGAGGATGGGGGGTGTCCCCGAGAACAAGTAAGGGGGGGCTAAAAGGGGGAGGAAGAGCGGAAGGGTTAGGTGTGGCGGCAATATAGGGAATCTCCTTCCATTTTCTCTGGCGCTGGCAGAGGTTAAACAAATCTCGGAGAATATCAGGTTCTAGTAGTGTGCCTTCTGGTGGCCATTTGTTTTGATTACTTAATTGGTATTGGGGCCACTCTTGTGTGCAGAGCTTTATAAGAAACTTAGCCTTGATATTGGGTTCTAAAGACAAAGTGTTGAGGTTTTTTATAAGACATTGAAGCGGGTAGTCCACTAAAGGTGACGAGGGGGAAGCTCCCATGTTCAGGCAGGAAGGAGAGAGGAAGGTAGGGAGGTGGAGAAGAGAGAATCCTTTGGCCGGTGGGAGGGAAAGACACAAATATAGAGGGCGTCCCCACTATAATGTGCCAGTCCCGGAGGTTCAGGGACGAACCGGGAGGGAGGAAGGTATAAGTCGTCACTTTACCTTCCGTCACCTCGGCAAGGGCGAGTGCCTGGAGGCTCAAAGGAACCCGGTGCCGGGATTTTCGGGAGCCCTGGGCTCGGAGAAACAGAAGCAGTAAATTGAGAGAGAATGGGAGCTTTGCCCTGCAAGGATTGCCTTTAACTTTGGGTTGGGAGAGGAGTAGAATGTGGACGGTCTGGTGTGACGAGGGAGTATTTAGGGGTCCACTGAGGCCCTGAAGGCCATAGTGGGGCGTACTGCCCCTGTTAGGGCTGGACGCCGGAGGGGTAGTCCTAGTTTAAAATGGCACCTCTAAAGGGAGACTTACGTTTGGATGAGCTGGTGGTGGGTACGGAAAGCCAGCGCCGGAGAAAATGGATGAGGGCGAAGCGTCAGCAGCGGGAACCGCAGAGAGAGTGAAGGAGGTCCGAGAAGGAGTCCCCTCGGGTAAGGGGTGAGCTCCTCCCGGGTTTTGGCACCAATGAAAGAACAACAGGAGATGAGCTGACAGTTCACCGGAGAAGTTCCGTTTTATTTGAGGGTGAAGCATACATTTATAGAGAGCTGAGTTCCGGGAGAGGGTGGTTAGTCCGTGGGGCGGTGGCTGATTGGTCAGAAGGGTGGGTGACGATTTTGATAGGCCGTACTTTGGCGCTGGCGGGAATGTTAGGACCTGGAAGAGAAGCCGGAAAGGCGCCATGTTTTAGGGAATGTCTCCTTTGGGGTTTTATGGGGCCCTACAGTTATATAGTGCGTTTACCGGGTAAGTAATTAAAATCTCGGTTTATAATGAACCATAGGGGGAAAAATAACTCCAGCATAACTTTCTATTCTCAGTAAAGCCCATTTTGATTCATGAACACCACTAACAGCTATGAATGAAACAGACCGTTCAGCTGAGAACAGAAGCCTCCACGCAGTTCCAGTCTACTAGCTTGCTGATTGTTAATGGGTGTTTATGTAACAGGCTTGTGCAGTGAAAGCCCAGAGTTGGTTAAATCTGAGGCTGTTTGTTTCTGGCCTCTTGTCCAATAGGTGGGATCTAGGGCAAAATTTCTGGGTTCTCACATTCTTCTCTCCTCTGTTGATCTATTTTACTTCTGCCTTTGACACTCCTGTTGCTCCTAATCTGTGCTGCTACGTTGTTGTCCCTTATTTATATTCTGTGGAAATGTGGATACTGGTTTCCCGATTCAACAAGTGTGCATTCTGTTTTCCAGGAATACTTTGACTGCCTTGGGAATGTCCATAGCTCCCTGAGACCTCCAGAACCCAATTTATGTTGTTATATTCTCAGTGTCCTGCAGGAAATAGTGTACTACGCCAATGGCTTCTGCCTTAAGGATAACCTGCTTTTTGTAAGTGGTTTAAAAAAAAAAAATCCTGGGCCAGGGAAATGAGAAGATTTTAGCTAGTGATTTCTACAGTGAAAATAAATAATTTGAATGTTACAAACGGTCTTTTCAGGAGTTACTGTACTAGCCTTTCTTCAACTGTCCGCTGATTCCAGCACGTAAATAAATCCTTTCTTCAGAGGCATTAGGAAGTGTTGCAACAAGTGTAGTTACAGCAGATAAATTTAGCTCACATATTTTATCTACATAATCTGATTGTAATTTATATATCTCAGCCTAGATAAGGCAAAGCCATTTCTTATGACCAGATTTTTCTTTTTGTCAACATGATGTGAGTGGGATATTGACATTAATGGACAGGGGGTGATTAATCATAAGGTCTTGCAGGGAGATCATTTATTGCTCTATGTTGCTAGCCGAGTGGCTGTTGGCGGAGTCAATCAAGATTAACCCGAGTGGGTTAGTCACTCTTGGATGACGATGGATGATGTGATGGGTTTATTAGCCAAATTCTCTTTTAAGAATCACTCTACATTCTTAGCAAGTGGATTTGCAAATAGAAAAATAAGGAGTTGTCATTAATGGGTGAATCTGTTTGCAAGACAGAGAGGAGCCAACGGACTGTCACAGTAAAAGATAAACTACCAAAAAATAGCCACTGGAAATGTTTAACTCTAGATTAATCTTGTTCCATTCAATAGGGCAATTATGTTCTTAGTAATTCAGGTGTTTGATAGACTGGGAAGAAAAGATTTGTCCTGTTTAACAATTACACAAATTGTATAATGGGACTTTTTTTTTTTTAAATTTAGAGTTAAATACTGTTTTGTTTTGTTTTTCCCCCAGGGAAACTTTGTAATTCAGGCTGACTTCCTTCTCACACCAAACCTTGTTCTGACCTACCTTTTACCTCTTTAGAGCCATTAAGTAGCCAGGAAATGCACAGCAACTTAGTAGTAACCTTGGTAAAGAGAATTCTAAAGAGGATTGATTCATTTGGGAAGGAAAAAAAGTCAGACAGAACTTGCCAAAGGTAAATGTCAGTGATTCCTGAGTTACCTGCTCCTTTCATCGATTCTATCACTATTTTTCTTCATTAGAACAGATTGAGAGCAGACTGCCTTATTAAGATGTTTAGCATATCAGATAGTGTGTTAGTAAATGACCCTCCGTGGCTGCCTGATTCTTTTGCACTTGGGGAGCCAGGACAGTAATCAGGTTGTCCTTTCAGCTCAGGACAGTAAGCACGTTGTGGATGGAGTACATAGGGTGTGGGCACGGGATGGGGCTGTGGTGGGATTAGTCATCTCGTGGTATTAAGCCCTCAGCTCTTGGTACCCAGACCACTTCCGTTGCCTCTTGTCCCAGTGTGGGCATTTCCTCTCTGGGCTGGAACGGTGTGGTGTGTGCTTGTGGGAGAAGACTTTCTGTGGATCGAATAAACTTGTGGTGTTTGGCCAGACAGCAGTTACATCATTAAGTGAATATACTGTTTGAAACTGCTAACCAGGTGTTCTGTCTAAACCAATTGTTCCCACCTGGGGAAGGTTTTGCCCCCTGGTTTACATGGGGCAGTATCTGGAGACAGTTTTCGTTGCTGCATTAGCTGGAGTATTATTGGTGGGCAGGGGCCAGGGATACTGCTGAACACCTGCAGCATACAGAACAGTCTCTCACAGCAAGGAATTATGTGGCCCAAAATGTCCATAATGCTGAGGCTGAGAAACCCAGGTCTAAACTGTGACCATCTCTGGGCTTACCAAGGGCATATTTAGGTCTTTACTGATTTTCCTGGCTGAATGGTTTTCGGTTTTTTATTGTTACAGACACCCCACCTCCTTTTGCTGGAGTGATAATTATGGATGTAAGAGGCTGTAGGATGTCTAGTGAATTATTATTCTAACGTTAGAATAAGACAAGGATATTTATTCCTTTATGAAAGTGTAGTAGGGTGAGTGACTTGGGTAAGGCTGCAGGGTGCCCAGCTCCCTGAAACAGATGAACCTGCAATCTCAGTGGCTTGATGCTGTCCCACTGGATTCATAAGAGCTATGAGGACCAATGTCCCAGCTCAAGCAGTCAGGTAGGAGGAGTTCCCTCTTAGTTGTGGAAAGGTCAGCCGTCTATTCTATTCAGGTCTTTAGCTGATGGGTCAAGGCCCACCTGCTCTGAGTGAAGACAATGTGCTTTACCCTGTCTATGAATTCAAGTATTTAATCTCATTCAGAAACACAGACACACCCAGAATATGTTTGACCAAATATCTGGACACCCTGTGGCCAAGTCAAGTTGACACCTAAAATTAACCATAACAACTGTTGAGCTCGAGGATCTTTTCACACGTTGTTTAGCCATTTGGATATCCTTTTTTGAGAAGTGCTTGTTTAAGTATCTTGCCCATGTTATTTTTCTCTCTTTCCTACTGATTTGTAGGAGTTCTTTATTAATCCTGCATTAGTTATGTGTTGCAAACAGGTTTGTTAGTTTGCAATGTAGGCTTCAGGAGTGGAAGGGAGTTCACACGTAACTGATAAGTAGGGCATTTATGTCAGCGTAGTGTAAAAGTGGGCTTGGTTTTCCTGCAGTTTTCCCAGCATGTTAATGCTTTACAATGTGTAATCCACAAATTTCATTAGCACAGCTGAAAAGCATGGGCTGCAGGGGAGCTGGGGCTGTTCCAATGCCCACGCACTTCATGTTCTTGCTGTTGGGTCACAGGCTTTGTCCTGGAAGTTTGTCACTGTCCCCTCCATCCTTGGATATGTGTCCTTGTCCCATTAATGTAGCAATCTCAACCCTTTCTCATTTTCCTCTCCCTCAAGTTACCTTCACCTTTTAATTTTTTGGAGGAAAAGTTATACATTTATCGTAGTATAGTTGGCTTGAACAACATGGGTTTGAGCTGTACAGTCCACGTGTAAGTGGATGTTTTTCAATATACGCACAGTCCTGTAAGTGTATTTTCTCTTTCTATGATCTTCTTAATACCATTTTCTTCTCTCTAGCTTACTTTATTGTGAGAATACAGAATATAATATATATAACATACAAAATATGTGTTAATTGACTGTTTATATTATTGGTAAGGTCAACAGTAGGCTATTAAGATTTTGGGGAGTCGAGTTATGAGGATTTCCACTGTGTGTGTGTTTGTGGGGGGGGTTGGCGCCTCTAGCCCTCATGTTGTTCAGGAGTCAACTGTATCTATTAAGTATGTAACATGTCTTTTAATATGTGCTAATGTTATAGTTAGGATTATTGTTATTTTTGTTAGTTACATGGCTTTGAGACTTCTTTCCCAAACCTTAGTTTTTATAAGCCCTGTTAATTTTGGTACATGATTTTACAAAATGGGAAGCTTTTGGGAGCACACATGTGATATCATAGCAGAAATTCCTGTTTCTTCTTACATTTTGTGGCTTGTAGTTTTGCTCTTCTAAATGGCTCTTTGAACAAAAATCTTTAATATTACTAAGCTAAATTTATCAATTTTCGTGTCTCTAGTAGGAAATCTTCTTTCTCCACATGGGTGGTATAAATGTATTCCCCATTATTGTTATCCAACAGCTTTTGTGGTTTTGCCTTTTACATGCAGGTCCTTCATTCGGCACGAATTGGTTCATGTGTAGAGCGTGTGCTGGAAGACATTCTTTTTTCTCCTTGTGGGTCAGCAGTTGTCTCAGAGCCATTTATGGATGTCTGTTCCCTGCCCCCCTGGTTCATGGAGCCACCCTGACCATTCATCAGGTTTCTCTCTGTTGCTGGCTTCTCTGCCCGATTTTGTTTGTTTGTTGATTACCTTTTCTACACCTTTAAAATGATGATGGTATTACTGATGCTATGGTATTTTCTGTTTGGCAGTTTCTCTAATTCGTTGTTGTTCTTTGAGAGTGTTTTGGCTACTTGTGGCACATTATACTTGCATATAAATTTTAGAATCAGCTTATCTAGTTCTACAGAACAAATATGTTGAGATTTGGATTGAAGTGGTGTTGACTAGATCATCTTGAGGAAAATTTACATCTTTACGATGTTCTCTAATCTATGAACATGGTATATATATTTCCTTTATTTACATTCTCTTTAATGTTTTTCTATAAAGTGTTATAGTTTCCTCTGTTGGGATCTCTTTTTACCTTTTGTAAGATTTATTCTTATATTTTATGTGTCTCAAAGCTAATGTAAATGATATCTTTTAAAATTTACATTTTTTTCTAAATGTTGTTTGTATGAATGTTTTTATTTAAATTGTGAGACTTCAAGGAAATTTTGCCCTAGGCTATGCCATGTTCACTACCCATTGTTACTAGGGATGCTTTAGCATGAGTAGGTAAGACTGGTAATTTTAGTTGTCTCACTCCCCATATCCAGCAAAAATTACACATGCACTTTTAATTTCAACAACACGCTTAGAATGTTGATAGCATCGCACAAAATGCCATGGAGTGATGACAGTGTTTTTTCTTTTCTTTATAGTCATTTGTCATTATTTTCCTTTTCTTTATTATGTTCTTCTTTTTGGCTTCACTTAGTGCATCTTTTTCGTTCTTGTCTTTTCCCCTCCTGTTTTAGTCTGTTTTGTGTTGCTATAATAGAAATACCTGAGACTGGGTAATTTATAAAGGAAAGAGGTTTATTTGGTTTACGATTCTGGGACAGCTGCATCTGGCACAGGCCTCAGGCTGCTTCTACTCATGGCGGAAAGCAGCAGGCAGCTGGTGGGTACAAGCACATCACATGGTGAGAGGAAGCAAGAGAGAGGGAGAAGGTGCCAGGGTCTTTATAAAAAACCACCTCTCGTGATAACTAATAGAGCGAGATCTCACTCATTACTCCCTCTCTCCCAGGGAGAGCATTACCCATGACTCAATCAGTTTCCAACACTGCCACATTGGAGATCAAATTTCCACATGAGTTTTGGAGGGGACAACACATCCAAACTCCATCACCTCCCTCCCTCCCTTCCTTCCCCTGTTAGTTGCTATTTGTGGCATGTATAGAGGGCCTTCAAAAAGTTCATGGAAAGATTCATATTACCTTTAATTCTATTTTTTCATGAGCTTTTTGAAGTACCTTTGTATTAGTGAGGATTATTATTAATTATTTTAGAGCATGCCATAATTTGATGAATCATAAGCATTATATGACCCTTCAATTCCCACCCCTGTAATATCTACTTTTGGGAGCTCTACAGCAGGGATTGGCAAACTTTTTCTGTAAAAGGTCAGATAGTAAATGTTTTAGGCTCCACGGCCATCTGGTCTCTGTTGCAGCTACTGAGTTCTCTGCGGTACCACGAGAGCAGCCATAAGTAATACATAAATGAATGAGTGTGGCTGTGTTCCAGTAAACTTTATTTATGGGCACTAAAATTTGAATTTCATATAATTTTCATATGTCATGAAATATTGATCTTTCCAACCACTTAAAAATGTAAAAAACACTTTTGGCTTCTGAGCTATGCAAACATAGGCAAGAGGGAAGCATTTGGCCCACAAGTCATAGTTGGCTCAAGCCTGGTCTATAGTGCTCTGTGTATCATTCAAACCTAAGACTTATTCCACAAACTTGTCATTGCCTGATGTATTTTTAATGGCTTCTTTCTGACCCCCATGACCATAATTTGTACGTTTTTTTTTTGTTGTTGTTTTTGGCTGGTCAGTAAGGAGATCTGAACCTGTGACCGTGGTTTCATAAGGCTGCGCTTCAACCAACTGAGCAAACTGGCCAGCCCCACCATGACCATGATTTGGATCTTTGTAACATTAAAATATAGGTATGTTTTAATAATAGACTATCTTTCCAAGTCAGTTGGAAAATGAAGAATCAATTTTTAGTTGATGTGAGATACTTAGAGTTGAGTAAGTAAATGAAATATTTCAGATTTATTGAAGGCTAATTCCCCCCCCCCCCCAAACTCTACTTAGAATCATGTTTCAGTAAGTGGGGCAGTTCTTAAAGATGGTTTCATTTAGCTTCCCCATACCACCCCTGCTTTGTTCTAAGTGAGGAAGCTGGGATTTGGAAAGGTCAAGTGACTTAACTGGAATCACTAAGTTAGAGAGGCGCAGAACTTGGGGTTTAACCAGTTCAATCCAGTGCCCTTACCACTTGATCACATTGCCTCTCTTGCATTCTTTTTTTTTTTTTTTTCCTTTTTGTCTTTTTTCGTGTCTGGCAATGGATCGCAACCCTCAGTGTCGCGCCCGCACCTCGCTCAGCCAGTGAGCGGGAACTGGTCTGTATGTGGGATCCGAACCCTCGGCGGGAGCACCACTGCACTCCCAAGCGGCGCACTGTAGCAGTGCGCCACCGGGCCGGCCCTTGCATTCTTTATTAGATAGACTGAGTATCCCTAAAGGGTTGAGCTTTGCTAAAATGGTGCCATATTCCTATGGCTGCCCCAGACTGTCAGTTAAGTATTTGCTTTTTCTCATGCTAATTTCACCTGTGTCTGGATTGGTTCCTTCCCAGCTAGCAGTGTTACTGTTTTTCTACATAGTACCTAAAACAGTGGAACACCTTGGAGGGAATATTTCTTTATTAAGCACTTAAACACTATGCAAGTCAGACACTGTTTGCTAGGTGCTGGAGGTGTGGGTACCAGTAAAATATTATCCCTGCTTCTCATAGGAGTTTACAGTGTAGTGGAGGAATCCTGCAGGTACTTAAATAATAAAAGAGAAGGAAGGGACCTGGGGGAAGGACACTACTGGGTTGTCTGAGTGTGAAAGTAGCTGACATTAAAGTACCCAAATGTCATGTATAGACCTCAGTACGTGGGCTTCAATGCTGATAAACTGTCATTTAATAATCATGCCAAGCACTTTACTGGTTGAAAGGCAATGATTACAGGTGATGTGGCCTTCCTAATTTTGGGTTCATTCTTGAAACTGTATTTTTGACATTCAGTAATTACCCAAGTTAGTAACATGAGTAGAGTTTTTGGCAATTCATTTTTTCACAATTTTCTTTGTTAAAAGAACTTCCAATTTACCACCTTGCTAAGGGACACAGGCACTTCCTTTGTAGAAAGAGTGGGACTCTGAGCTAGGAGTTAAAGCTCCTGTTTTTATTCCCAAAAAGAAAAAGCAAGGGAGATAGCTCTGCCCATCCTTCTTCCCTGCTGTTCCCGAATTCCCTCCTTCCGAGGGTGCAGCTGACCCATTTCTTCTCACGAAACCAGGAGATGACTGCTCAGAGGTGCAGTCCCTTGGGCACCAGGTGTGAACTGCCTTGTTCCTGAATGTAGATCAGTAATGCTCTGGTCCCTGTAGTGTCTGCCCTCTTTCTCTGTTCCAGATGAGAGATTTCCTTCTCCTTTCCTGAATTTATTTTTGGTGTGAATATTTAGAATTAGAAGTGTTCTTTATGGGGTATGGCATTTGTAGGATATTTAGGCATAGTTCAAATAGCATACAGTATATTGTGTATCTGTGGATTCAGCAAGCTGTTTTTTACAGCTATATTGCTCTTATTGAAAGTGTGTTAGGAATTCTGCAACTGATTTATTGAAGGTCCTTTGGAACAAAACCAGATTGTAAGTTGGGGTCTCCATGTAAGTGCCATGAGAAAACCAGGTGTATTCATGAGCAATTTGTCTGGGATCCTTTTGTTTCATGCCCTGAAACTCATAAGTATTTCAGATCAACTGAAAATTGATTCTTCGTTTTCCAACTGATTTAGAAAGATAGTCTATTATTGAAACATACTTATATATTAATATTACAAAGATCCAAATCATGGTCAGAGGGGTCAGAAAGAAGCCATTAAAAATACATCAGGCAATGACAAGTTTGTGGAATAAGCCTTAGGTTAGAAGTATACACAGAGCGCTATAGACCAGGCTTGAGCCAACTATTACTTGTGGGCCAAATACTTCCCTCTTGCTTATGTTTGCACAGCTCAGAAGCCAAAAGTGTTTTTTACATTTTTAAGTGGTTGGAAAGATCAATATTTCATGACATATGAAAATTATATGAAATTCAAATTTTAGTGCCCATAAATAAAGTTTACTGGAACACAGCCACGCTCTCGTGGTGCTGCAGGGAACTCAGTAGCTGCAGCAGAGAGCCTAAAACACGGCCATGGAGCCTAAAACACGTTTCTGGGAAGAGCATGTCACTGATCACAGCATCTCTGTCATTCTGTCGGTGTCTTCGGTTAGGCCACTTGGGCTCTTTGGTCACATGTGGGAGAAGAGTGTCATAATGCTGTTGTGTGCACTCCCATGTACTCTGACTTCAGATGTGGGCAAACAAGACCAGTCCCTGTCTGGCCCTTATGTGCAACTATGTTTCTATCACTGCTTATAAAATCACCCTAAGATGGCACTAAAAACATTTCTTTTCCCTTTTTTATGCGTGAAGAAAATACTCTGGAAAAAATAAGAATGTTGACGATGAATGGTTACTGAAAGAAGCATGTTTCCATATAAGTGCCATTTGAGGCTGGTTTTAAATCTCAGTAGTTTACCGTTTTGGAGTTATTAAAACACTGGTAAGCTGACAGAAATCTCCAAGAGCTTCTGATTATTGTGCAAGTGAATTCTAGGTTGTGGCTCCATTAAATGTCTAAATAAGGTCCTGTTTTATTACACCACTTACTCCTTTATTTTTAATTTTTTTAAAATTTCAAATTACCCTATCTTCCCTTGTGGAAGGGAATAACGTTTGCAAAATGAACCAGGTGATTTTATTCCTCAATACTCATCTGACATGAATTGTTTCCTCCATGTGAATGGATGAATCATGGCTTCCAAGGCTAACATAATAGTTTTTATTTTGTTAAACAACAAATAAATTTCATCTAATATGGTTTTAATGTTAACAGGAAGAAAACCATAAGTTATTATCTGTTACATTTTATTGCTTAAAAATAATTGTTAGTAGTAAAGCTTGATTTTTACAAACATAATTTGATCTCATGTAATTGATAGAAGAAAATTCATAGACTTTGTCCAGGCTCTGTTTTTAGCTGACTTTTTTTCAGGAACTGCCACATGCAATAGTCCAAATGAATTCTGTTTATGTAATAAAGCAGGCAGAATGTATAGTCAACGCTCAAAATGAATTACTGACAGCTACAGGAGTGGCTTATTCTTTTACATAGTCTAAGACCCTTTTGCAAAGTTTTTATTGAAATGTTTTATGGTATAGTATGGTAGCATTTTTGATTTGTTTTAAGCATCACAGAGGACAAAACCTGAGGGACTTCACTTATTTGAAATTTCCTGCTCAGTTACTGAGAAGACAGAGTCAGATACACACTCTGTACTTTCAATTACTGCTCCTGCTTACAAACCAGATGCTGCCATTGTTTTAGGCACTGTGACTGCTCGGCTTTTCCTAAACTGGGGAGGGAAAGGCATGCCATAATTTTGGTTCTTTCTCAGCAGTTTTCCTTGAATAACAACTTGACTTATAGTTTTGTTTTTTTAAAAGATGACCAGTAAGGGGATCTTGGTGTTGTCAGCACCACGCTCACCCAGTGAGCTAACCGGCCATCCCTATATGGGATCCGAACCCGTGGCCTTGGTGTTATCAGCACCACACTCTCCCGA
This sequence comes from Galeopterus variegatus, assembly GCF_000696425.1. Lineage (NCBI taxonomy): Eukaryota > Metazoa > Chordata > Mammalia > Dermoptera > Cynocephalidae > Galeopterus > Galeopterus variegatus. Next base: position 11,432 of record NW_007727305.1, read on the forward strand.
CTGAGCCACGGGCCAGCCCCTGACTTACGGTTTTGAATCATGATTCTGGCACTTTGGAATGTTACTTATAATCCATCACTTTTACTAAACCATCTTTCTTATGAAGACAAAAATCAAGCCAGTTAATTGCCCAGGCATCTCTGCTTATGGATTAGTCATGGAAACTTGTTGGTCGTGTTCAGGAACTTCACCCAGGGCACACCCAGGGCCAGTGTCACAGCCAGCTTTTGAGCTGGGAGCTCCTGCTCAGCTACTCAGCCTAGGGAGTAACATTTGTTCTCTCTAGGGATAACTAATTAATGCTGATAAATTCCCACAACGTTCCTCTTGCAGCAACTACTGTGACTGGGGTAATGTTAAGATTTGGAAGACGAATTCAAACTAAGAACTGAGTTTATTAGTGAAATATTTCAGCTACATGAATGGAAGAGAGAGGATGCTTAGAGTCTTGTTAGTGTACAGGTAAGTGGGAGCCTCCCTCCCCTGGTTCCCTCCTCTCTGAGTCAGGCTGTCTTCATTTCTCATTGGTCAATGGTCCGCCTTCCTCCACCATCTCTCCTTCCAGAGTGATCTTCGCAGAACTCTAGTAAATATCTCATGTCGATTTGCACATGATGTTCTTTATGCTGACTGTGTGCCCTTTCAGTATTTCACTTAATGAACTTCTGTTTCTTTAGGGCACAGTTCTCTAACTCCAGTAGGAAGCCTTCCCTGTGCTGGGCTCAGGGCTTCTACGATATTTAGAATTCACTCTTTCTCTCTCTGAATTACTTGTTTACATGCCCGTCTTCCCAGTTGAACTCCTTGAACATAGGGTTGTGTCTTCATGATCTTTCTTCTCCAAACATCTGGACTTGTGTGTTGGACAAAGGAAACACACAACGTGCATGTTTTCAACAGTTGGATGATTAATGAGTTTATTGCCCCTCTAACTTTATAATGCTAAATTCCAAAGAACATCAGTAACCTTCCTGGAATTTGCAACTAATGGCAGAAGTAGGTCTAGAAAGTCTTATAACCCTCCATCCAATGATCTATTACAGTAAATCTAAAACATTCTTAAAAATACATTTGTTCATTCACCAAGTGCTTACTGGATGTTTGCTCTGCACCAGAGACTGTGGTAGGTATTAAGGAGAAAGTTCCATCAAGAGTGACACCTTCCGGGCCGGCCCGGTGGCGCACTGCTACAGTGCGCCGCTTGAGAGCGCGGCGGCGCTCCCACCGAGGGTTCGGGTCCCACATACAGACCGGCCGCTCACTGGCTGAGCGAGGTGCGGGAGCAACACTGAGGGTTGCGATCCGTTGCCGGTCACGAAAAAAGACAAAAAGGAAAAAAATAAAAATAAAAAGTGACACCTTCCCACTCTCCCCCACGGAGCGAAGAGTGCTGTTTGAGGGAGGACGTAGGTGAACCGTGGGCAGGTATGTCATGTGTAGTGTGTGCTGCATGGGTGAGTGGGGTGAGGGTGGTCTTTTAAAGTGTGTGTGAAAGGGGCAGTGTTGGCAGCTGGAGTTCAGGACTGAGGCCCAGTGGGTCTGTCTGTTGCAAGCACACCTTGGGATATCTGCTACTCACTGTGAGTTACAGGTCAGCTTAGTCTCTTTGAGTCTTATTTGCAAAATGATAATAACTAGTCCATTGGGTTTCTGGAAGTGCTAAGGGGTTACTGCATGTAAAGCACTTGGCATAGTGTTTGGTATGTGGCGGACACTCTGTAGACTTTTTTGTAATCCAAATTGCAGTGTTGAGTGTTTTGGAAAAAGATCATAAATTGCTTCACTTTCACAAGCTGTATGGGAACACCGATTTGCCACTATGTGCTATGTGCTAGGATAAACAACGACGGATAATGTAGAACATGTGGTCTACAAGGAAGGTCAAGTCTAGTCCCTTATATCATAAACACATTTTAATATAATAATATTTTTTATGCAGTGCTTCTTAATCTTTTTGGGGCCAAGGAATCCTTTGAGAATCTGATGAAGCCAGTGACGGTTCTTGGAAGAGGCCTCAGACACACACACATTTATGTACTCACAGTGTTGTGTTCAATTTTGTGGGTGCATGAACTCCATGAAGCCCATCGAGGACAAATTAAGAACATTTGCTTTAGAGGATGTAATAACCGATCTAACCAAGGCTTTCGTGATGGGCCTGCCTGGGACTAGGGAATTGGCCTGGCTGTTGGGCTTTTGGTTAAATGAAATTCTTAGTGGTTCAATTATGGTAGCCCATGAAATGGAGAATGCGAGCATGCGTTTGACCAGTCACATGCGGGGGGGGGGGTTGGTCTCAGTTTTTGCCTCTCTTTGGGGGTGCTCAGGATAGTGAGCGGTGGCATCACAGTCGGGATTTGCAGCGGAACTAGTTGATGGTCTGGTCCTTGGAAAGCATGCTGAGGTGCGGACTGTTAGGGTGTCCGTGAGAGACCAGATCTCCCCAGGTTGCCTGGGGCTCTAGTTATTTTCTGAAGCAAAAATCTAGCCCTTATTGAGTGAGGGCTTCTGGAAGGTGGCGAATAGCTGACAGAAGCATGATCACCTCCAGACCTCACCTGCCTCCTCATGTAGGATGGATTCAGCCGTCAGGCCCAAGTGAGAGCCCTCTGCACTGGGAGCGTCACTCAGCACACAGAGCGCAGAGTCTAGAGATGGGTGAGTGTGTGTATGTGTTGAGTTGGGTTGGGGGGCAGAAATGTATTGCAAATATTGTCCCCAAATGCACAGGTGCAGAGGTGATCTCTTAACCGAGGTCATGCTCTTAATGTGTAGAGTATGCTTGCAGTCATTAAGCCATACCGCCAAATGGTTAACTAAATGTTGAATTTGGTTTCTCTTCCAGTGTGAAGCAGTTATGGGACTTTGGTTTTAGTTTTGAAATCAAAAAATATAACTTCTCAATTAAAATCTCTTGGATTAGTTTTTAAGGTTGGCTTGTTTACTTGCAGCAGCCCATCAGACTGGGTGAGGTCATTTTACCACGACTCCTGATGCTACCTGTGACCGCCCCTCCCCCTTCCCCTCCCTGCCATCTCCACCCCACCCCCCAGCACTACACGTGAGTTATCTCGCTTAATTCATAAGGCCCTACGAGGTGCATACAGGTGAATACTGTTATTAAGCTTATTTCACTGGTAAGGAAACACACCTAGAGAGGTTAGGTGGCTTTTCTAATGTCGCATAGTCAGTGCAGGAAGGAGCTGGGATTCCAAATCTGGCAGGACTGCCTGGAGCCTATCATTTCCTGTGTCCTGTGTCTTTCTCAGTGGGCACAGGTTATCACTGGTTTCTGTAAGTGAACCTTGGAAGGTCCACTCTGCAGGAGTTTTCTGATGTTGATTCATTATTACTTTCCCCTTTTCTGCGAGTGTTTTTGTTGCTCTTTTCTTTTTGCCCGCTGAACCTTTAGAATTGGAATAGCCAGAAAGTGTATTAATCAAGATTCTCCAAAGAAACAGAACCAATAGAATGTATGTGTGTGTGTGTGTGTGTGTGTGTGTGTGTGTGTGTGTGTGTATGTATGTATGTGTATATATATACGGTGTATGTATGTATGTGTATATATATATATATGGATACTCTTGTGATTATGGAGACTTGGCCAGCCCTAAGTCTGATGGGGGAGTCCAGTAGGCTGGAGACTCAGGGAAGAATTTGCAATTTGAGACTGAAGACCCTCTGCAGTAGAACCAGGAAGAGCTGGTGTTGCCAGTGAGGTCTGAAGACCATCTGCTGGAGAATTCTCTCTTGGTCTGCGGAGGCCAGTCTTTTGTTCTATTCAGGCCTTAACTGATCGATTGAAGCCCCCTCACATTAGGGAGGGTGATCTCCTTTTCTCAAAGTCCATTGATTTCAGTGTTTCTCACCCAAAAACGCCCTCATAGAAACATCCAGAATAACATTTGACCACATGTCTGGACACCGTGAACCAGCCAAGTTGACCCATAAAATGCACCATCACAGACAGTCATCTGAAAACTTTTGAACAGTGGCTGACTAGTTTAATTATGTACATACAAATGGCGTGCTAATGCAAATCTTTTGTAAGCCTGCCTATTTCTTTCTTTTTAAAACATATACCTCAGGAAACATTTGCAAAAATTTGAAAGGAAGCTCTTTTGCTCCAGCAAAGAAAGTAATTTTATAGAAGTAAGTTAAGTATGAGAAAGAGAGAAAGATCTAGGAGAATAAAATCTTTAGTAAGCAAGTGTCTTTTTCCATTGAACTTAGAGCCCTGGACTTGTGTGATATGTCAATTCAGTCTTGACAGTTTCTCTGCAGAGTGAGCTAATAAAAGACCTGTAGGAAATTTTTCCTAGTGGAGAGGAAAAAAATATAGTGGCTGACTCTTTGGAAGAAAATTCTTTGAAAGCAGGAAAATGTTTAAAGCAGTACCAGAAATGTCTATAAAAGTGAGATATTGGCAGCTAGAGAAGAATTGGAGAAAATGGGCAGGAATGAGAGAAATTCCATATTTTATTTGATAAAAATCTCTAACTGGTACACAATGATAAGGTTTTAAATTTCTTCTAATAGTTTTAGAGGTTATTTATCTTCTATTCTCTTAAAGATAAGCTGCAAAGTAACATGGGTTACTTGAGAATGTTGTAAATAGTTTCTATCTTTATGGCTTTTCTTTTGCAAATCTTGCTTGTTTCTAGTGCTAAGAGCTTCTTGGGAACTTCAGGGAAAGTACCTAGTCCATTGTGGGTTAAGGTACTATTGTGTAGTATCTTGTATTTCTTTAATCTCTGAGTGCTTCTCTTGTCTGAAATGAAGAGCCTTGGTGTTACCTAAGGGGCTGATAGTGTTAATTACCCAGAAGGAGAACTTGGGGAAAATATTATGTCTTTCTTTACCTCACAAGATAAGTGCCAAATCAGTTACATGGACTGATCCCTGGCTTTCTAGGCTATATATATATATATATGCTGAAACTAAAATCATAAATGATAATTTTGTTTATAGGTAAGCAGTTACAAACTAGGCAAATACAAAAAAGAAAAAAGAAATGCCAGTACTTTTGTGACAGCTTGTGGTGTTAAATCATATTTTAATGAGAAGTCTATACAGTGGATATTTATGGTAACAGTGGCTCTTAACCTACATTCAGCAAATTCTGTTTCATCAAAAGATTAGTAAAACAGATAAAATTTATGAAGCCATCTAATCTGTCAGTCCTTTCTTCCTGTGACAAAAATTCATTACATAACCATGTGCCAGTTGTGTGTATTTTGTGTATAGTTGGGAGCATGGTGGATGTGGACGGTCCCTGGCATCCTGAAGTTGATGGTCAGGTGGAGACTGTAGACAAAGGAACACAAACGTGTAATTATACGTTGTGTTATGTGTATGAAGGGAGAGAGTTTGGGACTGTGGGGGAGGATAGCTGTGTGTCACGGCTGAGGGAAGACTAGAGAGGACACAGTGGTTGAGCGGACAACATGCGGACGTGGGGCCTGGGGAGTGTTTCTAGCAAAAAGGAAGAGGATGTGCAAAGCCTGTAAAGGGGCCATCAGAACAGAAGATCTCAGAGGAATTCAGCGTAGAGAGTGAAGAGGAGAACAGCAGAAAGGCAGGGACCAAATCACGAAGGACATTGAAACAGGTTCAGGAATTTTAAATTTATTCTAAGATTCCGTGGCCAACTGACAGGATCTTATTTCTGGGTCTAAAAGGCTCATACTGAATGCTGTAAACCAAGTTAGAGCTATGCTGTTTCTAACAAAGAATTACTATGTAAACTATATAAAGAGCACCCACAAATCAATATTTTTTTTAAAAAGATGAGTCCATACAAAAACTAGATGAGGGATGTGAATGGGAAATTCCCAGAAGGGAAATCTGAATTATCATAATGTGATGATACTAAACTGCACTGACAATCAATACAATGAAAACCAAAGTAAAAAAATAAAATAAAGACAACCCAGCTTCATATGCATGAGATTGGTGAAAATTTAAGAAGTCTAGTCATAAAAAGCACTGGCAAGGATGCAGAGAAATGAGAACTTTTATGTACTGGTGATGAGAGTTTAAATTGTAAGAATGACTTTGGAGAGCAGTTTGCCAGTGTCTAGTAAATCCTGTGCTGTTCTGCTCCTAGGGAGTAATCCCAGAGAAATACTGTTATAAAAATTAATGGTCTGGTTTCAGACTTTGCTTGACTTGTCCTGTCAGCAGCATTTTACATAGTTGGCCATTCCCTCCTTCTTGAAATGTTTTTGTTACTTGGTAGTAATAGACTTAACTTGGCACATGGGTGTCCAGCCAGGGTCTAGATGTTTCTACAGTGCGGGTAGGTTCCATTGGGTCTCTGCTAGGGTCAGAGATAAATTCTACGACATCGTATGTTGCAAGTTTAGGAAGAGTTTTCCTTGGAGGAAAGGGGAAATGTACGTGGAGGAAATGTTTACAAAAGGAAAGCCCCAGTAAGCTGTGGGCTTGAGGGTTCTGCTACCTCTTTGCTCAGAGGCATGTGGGGATGTATTTTAGTGGCTGGGGTCCTTCCACCATGTGGGTTTCCCTTCTTGTAATTTTGAAATATACAACGCTTTATTATTACCTGTGGTTACCATGCAGTGCAATAGGTAGCTAAAATTTATTCCTCCTGTCTAACTTAAACCTTTGTACCCTTTGACCCCCCCACTCACTCCCCAAACCACATTCCCACTTTCTGTGTCTAGGAGATTGACTTTAAATACAGAATCCAGCCACTTGTCACCTCCTCTGTTGCCATGCTGATCTCTTGGCTGAGTAATTGCAGTAGACTCCCAACTGGGCTCCCTGCCTCTGCTCTGCTTGGGGTGCAGATAATAAAGGTGTGGCCAGAGCAATCCTTTCAAAATATGCCTCTTGACTTCATTCTGCTCACACCTTCCAGTGGCTCATACTCTCAGAGTGACTGTGGCAGTGCTTATATTTGTCTGTTAAAGCCTGGCAGACATCTGTGAGGATGTCCAGAATGAAGAGTACTGACAATACCAGTGCCATGAGGACGTGCCACCTCACCCCTTGGTGTCCCAGGTGCGGAGTTGGCAAAAACATGTCAGGCAATTCCTAAAAACGCCCTCAACTGCATTGTTGCAAATAAATAGGTACTGAGGTACTTGTCTCATTTAAACAGGGAAAGTAATTAGAACGAACTCATCTTCAGTGAGATGTGACTTGTGAATTGCAGCAATAGCGAGCGATGGAAAAGCGGAGCTGCAGAGCAGCTGCTTAAGCCAGCTGGGACGGGTGTGTGGGAACCCAGTCTGAGGTCCGAGTTCTGTGACTGCCTCAAGAGTGGTGTTTTTCCTTATCCTCTGTGCTGTTGTGCGTAATACAAAGAAGAAAAGTTTGGTTTGAGTGTGGAAGGAATCTAGACCACAGGAACTCCAGAATGATCTGTGGCGTAGATTAAAAGATAAGTGGATAAAAACTATGTGTGTAAACATTCATGTTGACGTGAGCTTTGTCTGTCATCTATTTGCTATTGATCTGTTCCATTCTCATAAGAAATGTTGGCCAGTGACTGGAGTAAGAATCTTTGCACACAGTGTATCCTACTGTGTTGAGAGTGTCATCGCCAAGTTAATCAGAGAGAATGCATTTTGCTGCCATGTAACAAGTGATCAATTTTATAAGAATGTGAGGAAATGCAATTGAAACTAAAAGTGAGTTGGATTCCAGTGACGGTTTACAGCAGGAATTATTTTCCATGAGGTGTATTCTGTTTTGGTACCAGGTTGCAAATGTTTAAAGATGTGATAAAGATGATAAAATTGGTGTCCAAATTAGGGAGGGGCAAATAAGAGATTAGAAGGCTTTAAAGTGTTGTCATACTCTGGAAGAAATTTTTAGTCTAATTATAATTTTTCAAATCAATGAAATATTGCTTTATGGTTTTTATGCTCATAACTATAATTTTGTATCCATGACCCAATGTACAGGTTTAGTAAAAGTTAATTCCGGATTGCAAGAAATTGTTAGCCTATAATGAAAACGTCAGTTTAAAACATTCTGTATATGCTTTTCTAAAAGAAAACTTGATATGTTCTATAAACATTTGAATGCATTAAAGAGGGAATGGTTGATTGTATTACCAAAGAATATTTTGCTTTTTTACAAGGGTTGATACTGTATCACCAGAGTAAAAAGTGTTAGGAAGTTTATATTTTCTCTTTCAATCCATACAACTGCCGGATGAAGTAGTTGCCATTAAAAGTGATATATGATCCCACAGTAAGCTAATTTCAACAAAAAGCAACTCTCCTGTTCTCATTCTGCTGTGGATTGAATGGACCCCAGAACACACTGAAGCTTGACTCCTATTGTAACAGTGCTAAGAAATCTGATCATGGTATTCAAAAGGTGGGGTCTTTAAGAGGTGATTAGATTGTAGGGACTGTGCCCTTGAGAATGGATTGACCCATTCTTGGAGTAATGGGTATGGTTCCGATGGCTTTATAAGGAGAGTGGGTGAGGAGGTCAGCTCTTGCTCAGCCCATTCTTGCCATGTGACACTCTTTGTCGCTGTAGAGTCACCACCCAGAGGAAGGTCCTTACCAGATGTGTTCCTTGGCCTTTGGACTTCCCAACCTCCAAACTACAAGAAATATATTTCATTTCTTTATAAATTACTCAGTTACAGGTCTTCTGTTATAAGCGACAGACATGGAATAATACACGGTCCCAATACCAAACAACATGTAGAATGTTAGGTAGCAAAGGCCTTTCTTTTTAAGGGTCTGCATAAATGCAGACAATGGTTTTAATGATTATGGTATAAATATTAAATAAATGACATAGATTATTCTGAGTTTCATACCCTGTATTGTTCTCCTTTCACCCTAGTGTCATCATCATGGGTGGTTTCTGTTGTGTGCTTCCAGCAATTCTTAGATAATGTCTTTGTTAAATCCTATTCTTTAGAATGAAATACTATTCATTTTCATTATCATATGAGTATATTTATACAACTGAAAGAATCTTGAAAGGTTGAATTGAAGCTTTTCCTGTAACAATCTGTATATGGCAAGTACTTAGAAGGGTGTGTGTATGTAATTGTTATGACATTCTTTACAAGTTGTATCTTCACCTGGGTTATATTTATTATTAAAAACAGGAATGTTTTTATCTGTATGCTTGCACCCTAACAGGACATAATGTGGTATGTTGCACATAGTAGGAGTTTAGCAATCCTGTTGAATCATTTTATGATCCATCCTTCTGTTTGTAGGAACAATTTAATTGGAACCCTATATGAAAAATCAATGTAGATTCTCCTTTAAAAATCAAGAGAAAGAACTCTGTAGTCTCTTCTTAATAGTATGAGTAAGTGTGTCCATATATAATTCAAGACCTACAGTTGCCTTCTTTTTCCTTAGCCAAGTTAGTGTTTTTTTAAAAAAATCCTTTCCTGATAAGTCAAAGGCTGCTGCCTAACATCTTGTTGTAAAGGCCCCTTGTTGTAAAGGCCCTCCTCTTGTGAGGTCAGAGGAGTTTCAGTGGATTGAGCACTCTTACTATCTCTTTCTCCTGCAG
>NW_007727305.1:21241-37640 GCF_000696425.1 Galeopterus variegatus
ATAAAAAAATCCTTTCCTGATAAGTCAAAGGCTGCTGCCTAACATCTTGTTGTAAAGGCCCACTTCTCTTGTGAGGTCAGAGGAGTTTCAGTGGATTGAGCACTCTTACTATCTCTTTCTCCTGCAGAGACCCCATTAGCATGATTTTAGTAAAGCAATGAAAAATACATAGACCAACAACCCAAAGTATTGAAGGGAGACCAGTATAGAAAAGAAATTTCAAAATGTTTTGGCAGCCTGAAAGCTGATCATGGCTTGGTGACTGCTAAACTCTTGTGGGAGCTGCAGCTGGGGACTTTGAATGCCAGGTGGGGAGGGAGTCCCGTGTGGGGCTGAACATCACAGGGTTTAATGGGATGCTCGTAGTCAGAATACTTCATGGACCCTCTTCCCCCTCCTAGACCCCACCCTATTGCACAACCGAGGACTAGGAATGAGATGTTTATCCCCCAGGCTGATCTTTGAAGAAATTGGCAGTGTTACCTGGGGAGAAGCATGATGCTAGTTTGGAAGTTAGTTTCATAGAAGGGGAGTTATACCCTGATACCTGCTCTGTGAGTCACAAACCTCTGCTCCAGGACCCAGGTCTCCCTTGCAGGTTTTCTGTTGTCTCAAATTTAAGGTTGATGTGTGACAAGGATCCACCAGACACTCCAGGTCAGCCTCTGGTGTAAGAGAGAAGGATGGAGATGAAGAAACGACAGAACAACCCATAATTAGAGAGGACCCAGGGAGTAAGAGGAGAACCTCTAACTGCCATAATGACTGGTTTTGAAAATGGCATCTGTTGAGAAGAAAGTTCTAGAAGGAGGGACCCACCAAAGAGCAAGAAAAAACTGTTGCACACTAAGACTGTTACCCACAAAACAAATTCAAAGGGTTGACTGTTGCCCAGAAAGAACAACAAAAACCCTCTGCTTGTTTTAAACTCGAGAATGTAGGGATATGACTGAAACTCCTTTTCTGTTCTCTAGAGTCTGAGGAAGATGTCCTTTCTCTTCATTTTAACTGTTCTCCCTGTGTTAGTCTGTTTCTGTTGCTTATAAAAGAATACCTGAAACTGGGTAAATTATGAAGATATCATGTTTATTTCTTACGATTTTGGAGGGTGGGAAGTCCAAGGTCTGCGGGCACATCAGGTGAAGGCTTTGTTCTTGGTGTTGACTCTAGAGCAATGCAGGGTGTCACATGGTGAAAATGGGCAGAGGAAGAAAGAGCTGACCTGCTCACTCTCCTTATGAATCCATCAGAACCACGCCCATGACAACCCCAGAAACCTTCAATGGATCAGTCCACTCATGAGGGCCCAGTCCTCATAGTCGAATCCCCTCTTAAAGACTCCACCTTTCAGTTACCATGATAGGATTTCCCACCCTCTTATCACTGTTACAGTGGAGATTAAGTTTCAAACCATTTGACCCATACCAGTGCCCATCTCGCAAATGAACAGGAAGGCGTGACGTGGCTTGCAATTTCAGAGGACCTGTCTGTGTGACTGGTAACGTGAAAGAACTGAGGAGTGTGGGGTGACATTGTTCATCCTCCTCATCCCAACATGGGTCTCATGGTTCACAGTCCACCTGAGTGGGCAGTTTGAGACCAGTCTCCACTGGAGATGACACATCACTGGACTCTCTACGTTGACATGCGCTTGATGGGGCTCAAAATCCAACATTTGTGGTGTTTCCCCAAATTCTGAATAAGCAATGATGACATTCTGCCTTTTATATGGGACTCTTTTTATAGCTTTCTCATCCTAGGAAAGCTGTCGCGGGATTTGGCCATCTCTGAGTGACCTCACAAAAAGTATGTATGTGTTTTCTTTTTCTGAAACTCGAGTCATGATTGCTTCCTTAAGTGCGGTGTGGGCGGGTTCCTCCTCAAAGTGGGGCATCAGTGGGACGTAGTGGATTTTACAGAAGGTGAAGTTGAATGTTTGTATAATATTGTAACTGCATAGAACCTTGAAAAAATGTTCCCAAGACCGTGGTAAAAAGAGCCTGGCTTTATGCTTCTCATGGATTTCTACGAGTTTCTCTTTATAAATTGGAAACCTGGGACAGTGATTATCAAGTTGTGGGTAAACTTTTCTCTACCTGAAATGGCAGATTTTTTTCTCCTAGTCATTTCCTTCTGCCATGGAGTTCACCTTTGATGTAGTAGTTAGGTGCAGGACAGGTCGTGGGTTTTCCGTGGATCATTTCCTCAATTTAGAGAAAAAGATGATGGTTGTAGGGCAGGGATTTGGTTTACATTTGAGAGAGATTGTTCTTATGTTCAGTCCTCTGATTTTGAGTCTTTGAAGAGAGCTGTCATACAGAATAAAAATTTATAGTTTAAAAATTTCTAGGTAGAAGTTTAAGTGGACACGTGGAACAATGCTGATCCCCTTCTGTTATAATGAATTGTAAGGGATTATTATTGTACTAGAATTTTAAAAATATCACTTTTTTCTAACTGTAAATTGACAGTGTACAATTATATACATTTACCAGGTACAGATGAGGTTATGGTTTATGAATAAACTGTGTAATAATTAAGCCAAGCTAGGGAGCATATCTATCAGAATGTAACTGATTGAATATTGTTTAAAATAAGTCCATGGACTGGGAATTGTAGATTTGTTACACTTTAGTTAATTTATGACAACATTTATTTTATGATACAGGTTAGCGTATGTTTGAGAATTTAGCGCTTTGAGAACTGAATGTCGACTGAAACAGTTTTTCTTTTAAAATTAGCAAAATTCCTGAGAACTGTTTCCTTTCCAATTGTTAACCTAAGATGATGTGTGTACTTTTACAGCTTTAAAGATATATTTTCTGTGGAGAGCCATTTATCTAGATATTCTGTGATACTTAAAAGGTCACTTCAGAGTCTTGTGCAGAAACGTAAGAGGGGACTGTTACAGAGCTCTGGAACTTAGGACTCACTCAGAAAGAACCTGTAAGTGGAAAATCGAACTTTCTTCTCATAGTGGATAAAGACATGAATTCTGTTAAGTGCAGGGCCAGTTATTGCTTGATTATGATAATTGTTCTTTTGTAATGAGACATGAAGTATATGCTTACTGGATATTTTAGTTGTATGTGATTTGTCCTAATCTTAAAACCTTTATTCAGACAATCATTTTCATGTTATCCCTGTCGTGACAACAATTTAAATTATGGATTTATCTGTTTGAAAATGCTTTGGAGAATTATAGATTTTAGTGGAAAGACTCCATGTAAGATTGGTTCCTGAACACTTAGGGGTTTGAGGCTGGCTCAGTCCCTAGTTTTATCTATGAACCTGGGCAAGAGTTAGTTAGGAACAACCACCCCATAGGATTGTCAGGAGAATCAAAACAGATAAACGAAAGATCTTTGTAAAGCATAAGGTGAATAAAAATTTTAATCAACTGATCTTTGCTTTTGGTCTCAGTGACCATGCATGAGGGCTAATTTTTAAAAAGGATGTAGCCTTGAAGAGGACTACTACATTTGCTAGTGATGGAAGAGAGCACAGGAACACAGTTTTTGTCTCAAATATGTGTTTTTCCAAGTGCGTATGTGTGTGCAAAATAAGAAAGGTGTTATTTGATTTGGAAAAAAAAAATCTAGTGATAAAAGAGGCTGAATGGATGAGTTGTTCTTTTTTAGAAGTGGGGCAGGGGTGAGGACATTGCTACTCTAGGTAAAACTCGACTTTCCAACCTTGTTTGCCTGACTGCCTTCTGTGTCGGCTTTTCCCTCTGTGTTCCGATCATCCTTGGGCAGTTGGTGGATATTGACTAGGACACACCGACGATCGAAGTAGCAGGTTCTGCCAAAACTTGTTGGAAGTTTTAATCTGGAACTTGTGGGACCATGTAATAAATAACTTGTGGGAATATATATAATAAGTTAATACGTGCTTATAATAGAACAGGAGCTGATATTTATTATTTGCTTAGTGTGTGCTAGGTATGGTTATGTTTATTTATACACGCTGCTTCTTTAAGACTTACAGCACTCCTCCTAGCAAAATGCTATTAGCACCCTTTTACTGATGAGGAAAGAACCTAAGAGAAATCGAGAAAGTCATTCAAAGTCATGTATTCAGCAGTAGCAGAACCTACCTTGGAGCCCAAATCTGCCTCACACCCGCATGGCCAACTTCCCTTTTCTAGTAACTCCGTTCCTTTAGGTTTGAGCTTGAAATGGTTGCATTGAGCCTTTGAAGAACCTAAACAATGTACAAGCCACTTGAGTCTTGGACGTTTTCCAGAGGCTGAGCTGAGTGCTGGATGAATCCTAGGCCACTCACATGCTGCCAGCTGTCCATGTACATGAAGGTCAGAGTTACGGTATACGCTGCTGGGATTCCAGGACAAATGTTTTGCTCCCACTTTTGCTGGCTTTGCAAATCTCTTGCTGTCCTGGGAAGGCTCAGGCCGCTCAGGGATGTGGGTGTAAGCCTAGGGGAGCCTTTGCATTTATGCGGCTTGTGAGACTTGCCGAGAAGGTACGTTTTTCTTGGGTCTTGGGTTCTAAGCATGTGTAGAATGTTGGCCTCCAGGGTCTGAGTTCTTTTGCAAAAGATGTCCCACATGCATTCCTTCATTGTTCACAGTACTCTCCCCCTATTTTGGGACCTGCCACTTTTTCTACTTAGATAACTGCAGCAGCCTCAGTTTCCCTGTTTTTAAACTCTTTTGCTTCCATTCAAACCTTTATACAGTCGCCTGATTCATTTTATGCAGAGATTTCCTGTTTGTCAGACATCTGCATTGACCTTCTGGGCTGTCTAGAGTTTTATTCCTGTGTGCTCGGACTGTGCCTTATTCTGGCTGATTATGGTACTTTCTTTCTCCCTTTCTCCTTCATTCCATTTCTCTTTGCTTGCAAATCCTTCTTTGTCTGCTTGCTTAAACCTTTTATATAATTCAAGGCCTGGTTTTATTTTAAAACTTCTCTGATTCTGCTAGCCTTCATTGATCTCTGTCTTTTTGGAACCTCCTGAATTGTATGCTTTGTAATATGTTCTATGTTGTTTCTAAGAAGTTTCTAAATAGGTTGTAAGACTTTGGGACCTTAAATTCTGCAATCTCCTTGATGCCAGGCGCATGGTAGGTATGCAGTCAACTACTTTATCTCAATTTTAGTATTTACTGAAGCCTGGTGCTTAAAATAAAGCAAAAATATTGAAATAACTACATACAGAAAACTGCTGTGATTTTAAGTTTGATGGTGGCTTTGGTGGCTGGCCAGTGTGGGGATCTGAACCCATGACCTTGGTGTTATAAGGCTGTGCTCTAACCCTCTGAGCTAACCAGTCAGCTCTATTTGATACTTCACTTCTGTGTTGATGTGTTTTTTTTTTCTCCTTTGTCTTTCCAGCAATCAAAGAGAAGTACACAGACTGGACAGAATTTCTCATACGTGATTTGACTGGTTCGCGGACAGCACCTGCCAACCTACTGGAAGGTGTATGTATTGTTGTTATACATCTCTTATGTCTCTGAAGCATCCCAGTTACGTGAGCCCAGACCTAATGAACGGCACCTTTGCATATATCCTTCCACAGATACACGTGTGCACGCAGATATCTCCATCCAAATAGCCTGATTTCCTGTTTTGTCCTGAATTACTTAGGTGACTGATTGGAATGACTTTAATCAGTCTTCCCCTGTGATGTAATCGATAAGTGGAAAATTTATATGAATGCACTTTTAAATAATAATCTTAGGAAATTTTTCTATTCTGTAAGTTTAAGCTTCTCTCTCATATTAGTGAACATAAATAAAATCCTGTGAATAACTGTTTTAGATAGGTGAAAACTAAGTGTATATGTGCACTAATATCTCTTGGAGCACGTTGATAAATGGCTCTGTTAAATATTCTGTTTCAGATACTTAACCCCAAGATTTGAACACACATGTGTTAGCTAATAATTGTAAAAACAAGAGGAGAAATGGCTGACCATATTTAAATGTAGTAAAGGCAATTTTAAGGTACTGAAGAAAAAATAAGTTTAACCTGAAATCTTGATCACTTATTAGAAGAGCATTTTATGATGAAACATTTTAATATTTACATATAAAATAGAACCAGAAGAGAAAGGTACTATGCCATAAATAATTATTGAATTACCAAATCGGTTTTTTGAGAGTGCCCCTAAAACAGGGAAAACTTAATGAATAATGAGGAATAAGGTGTGGATTTTGACAGTATCATTATTCTGTTAACCTTACTTTCCCTCTTCCCGTAAATGATATTGTAACTTCCGAGCACCACTGTCTAATATACAGTTAATGGGTTTTGTTTCATGAAGATTTTGCTGGATGTATTTGTTATGTATCTTAATAGCAACTATTTTATTTGTTGGGTTAACAAATCAAAATCACGGTTGTTCTCTCTTTCAAAGGGACAAATTGTCTTACCATGTTAATTTTTTAAAACATACTTGTCCACAAGGCTGGCTGAACAAACACCCTTTTCATATGCCAACATTTGCTAAGAGGGTTTCTTAGAAGGGGTGGTAATTATATATTCTCTGAATCAATTATTGGGTAAAGTGTACAAATCATTTTACATAATAGCCTAATTTAACTGATCATTAATGTGTGTCAGACATGTCATCTACACATATTTATGCTATGCTCACATAATCAAAGTATGCGAGCATTTAATTATTAGAGTAGTGGCCATGGTAAGGTGAATGTCCATTGAAGAGTCATGATATGAATTTATAGCCCCTTGTTAGATATATGTGTCTACTGGAAAAGTAGATATTTTGTGACCACGTGTTCTAGCTCCAGGCAAATTTGGGTATAACTCTTCTTAAAAGCATACTAATTTCCAACAAATGCAATTTTATCTGGGAAGGGTGATTTGTTTGGTGAGAACTTAGCACAAACCATTGTTTTCTATTTTCTTGTGATTTTTGTTGTTGATACAGAATTGGGTATATGGATGTGTGTGAAGGAGGAAAGGGCAGGGGGTGGTCGCTGGCGGTGCAGAGGATGGGGGTGGAGGGAGACGCCAGACTGTTTGCCAGTAGCTTGGATGATGGTGTGAAAAAATATTATCTTCTACTGTCATCTGTTTCCATGAGAACCTTAAAATAAAGTTTAAAATAAGGAGTTTTGCTTCTGTTTAAACAGCCTCTGCGAGGGAAAGGCCCTATAGACCTCATTACAGTTGATTCCTTAATAGAACTTCAGGATTCTCAGAACCCTTTTCAGTACTGGATAGTTAGTGTGATTGAAAATGTTGGAGGAAGATTACGACTTCGCTATGTGGGATTGGAGGACACTGAATCCTATGACCAGTGGTTGTTTTACTTGGATTACAGACTTCGACCAGTTGGTTGGTGTCAAGAGAATAAATACAGAATGGACCCACCTTCAGGTAAGGGTCAAAGCTTTTGCTGCTGTCGAGTATTTTAGATAAAGATGTGATATTTTCCCGGATGTGTCATTGGAAAATTTATTAGTTCTGTGGTATCTTTTACATCTGCATATGTGAATGTTAAGCATCTTAACTTTGGTACATTCTGTACATGATACATTCTATAGAGAAGAAAACCAAGACCTCAATCAGTAGTGTTCTCAGAGGAGAAAGTGATGTTGAAGGCCTTAGGGAGGTTGACCTAGTTCCTCTGGAGTTACTGGTTCAGAAATGAAAGACACATTAGATAGAGACTTGGGCATATTCTCCACTTTTTTCTTTAGGGATTTCGATACTTCTGCAAGTAGGCTCCAAAATTTCCATTCATCTGTCTATCGTCTATCTGTCCATCCATCCATTCATCATATCCCTATCCATTTTCATATTCATATCCATATTCATCTGTCCATCTACCCATCCATTTATCCATCTGTCCATCCTATTCATCCATAGCCATCCACTTCCATCCATGTTTCTTCATCCGTTCATCTATCCACCCACTCACCCAACTACCTATCCACCCGTTTACCCCCTCACCCAACCAACCAACAACCAACCAACCATCCAACCATCCATCCATCCATCCATCCACCCATCCATCCATCCATCCATGTCCATTCACATCCACCCATCCATCCACTCACCTATCCACCCATCCATCCACTCACCTATCCACCCATCCATCCACTCACCTATCCACCCATTCACCCACTCACCTGTCCACCCATTCACCCACTCACCTGTCCACCCATCCATCCACTCACCTGTCCACCCATCCATCCACTCACCCGTCCACCCATTCACCCACTCACCCGTCCACCCATTCACCCACTCACCCGCTCACCCGTCCACCCATCCACCCACTCACCCATCCACCCATCCACCCACCCATCCACCCACTCACCCATCCACCCACTCACCCATCCACCCATCCACCCATCCCTCTCTTCCTCCTTCCCTCCCTCCTTCCATCCCTCCATCCATATTCACCTATCTGAATACCCAAACCACATGCTTTTCATTATATAATCCATTCTGACCAGGAATAGCACTGAGAAAATCATTATGCTTTTCTTCCTGACACATCATTGATTTTAGTTGGCTTCAAATGTGCTATCAAATGACTTTGCACAAGCTTAATTAGAACAGTGCATTATGCTGTCTGACATACTTAACTAGTCAAAAATCTCAGTATTTACAAAATAATCATTCCTGAATGTTTACTATGTGCCAGGTGATTTTACATCTGTTGTGTTTGTTTTGATTCCAAAAAAGTGCTACGTGTTTGGTGTGAATTTCATTTCACAGTAGAGAAAATTGAGACTGGGGTTAAGCTATGTGTCCAAGGTCACCCAGCAGTAGTTCCATATTCCCGGGCCTTGTCCATCCCCCCTCTCCTCCCCATCCTCCCCTACCTCCCCTACCTCCCCTACCTCCCCATCCTCCCCTACCTCCCCTTCCTCCCCTGCTTCCCTTGGATTCTTGGGGAATTAAAGATGTCAAGGAAGAAAATACTCATCTTCTTTCAGACATTGCTCATCCTCATTCTGGTCAGTTTTACAGGTATACGAAGTACTTCAAAAAGCTCATGGAAGAATAGAATTAAGATAATGTGAATCCTTCCACAAACTTTTTGAAGACCCCCTCATATTTGGAACTTGGCTGTTTGCTTTATTAAAATCATCAGAGAATTTTCCTCCCATATTACTTGCCAGTGTTAGTTGAGTTCATGAAGGTGAAGAGTTATTTACCTTTTCTGTTACTGGGGGCTTTAATTGAAAAAACTTCCAGGTTCTATATCCCATGTGTTTGCATTTGTGTTAAATTTGACAGGCATATAGACTTGTAACATAGTATTTTATTAGTATTATTGTTGTCAAAACTTTGAGAAGCAGCCAAGAAATCCATTTATACCCTGAGTAATTTTGGACTATGATGACAAACGTGGGGCCTGTCAGCATCGTGAGAAAAGATTTAAGCTTGGGTTTGCCTTGGGATTCATAACCTAGCAGGAAAAATTTACTTTGTGAAGAAAGTTGGGTGTATAAATCTCAGCTTAGTAATCTAATTGCTTTATAAATTCTAGGAGAGACATATACTTGCCAGGGTAAAAATTTATAGCAAAGCAAAGGATTATTAGTAGCTTCTTATGTTCTCTGTAATGGTTCTTTCCTTTGAAACTGGGACTCATCCCATTCTTTTTGCTTGTGAGTATATGTCCCTGTAGAAACGAAGGAAATGTGTGCTTATGAGCTCTCTCCTTCTTTAGGTAATTTGATGTCTTTAGAATACAAAAATACATTGTATTCAGTTGAGTTAGAATTTTCTGGATGTGAGTTGTCCATTTCACTGAAGAATTTGTGGGGGTCACTAAAGAATTTGGAAAAGACATTCATCTAGAACGTACTTCCCCAATATTTAAATTGTTGGCAAGAAAGATTATGTACAGGGAGAAGAAAATAGAAGGTGAAAAGACACTTAAAATGTGACTTTTGGTTCCTCGGATACTGTAGTTACAAGATTCTGTTGTCATTGGGTGGAACACCACCCCTGGGAAGACAGGCAGTTATTACCCATGCTTTATACATGGCAGCAGAACTAGATACTTTGGATTTGTGTAAATGAATTTCAAGTTCCAGTGTGACTTATACCATGTACATGGCAGCACCCTTTCCTTAACTGAATTATAGTTGGGAATAGAAGCTCAGACTCGCATAGAAAGTATTACGCTAACGTTCTTATTCCCAAACACTGTTAAATCAATGAAAAGTGTTCATCATTAGCTGATGGTGAGGACTGGAGCTGGAGGGTGGTGTAGATGCTGTGGGTGTACGTCATGACCTCATCCCTCCTCTTACGACATTCCCCACTGTGCGCCCTCCAACATCACCACTATCGTAAAAAATAATCATAACTCTTCCTTTAGTTTTACTTAGTCTTTTTACTTTTTAAAGGACACAGTATCTTTTAACTATTCAAGTAGAGATAATAGAAAGTAGCTAGGAAGTTGATCTTCAAAAACTCCAGGAAAAGGGACTGGGTTTTATACGGTCCACCTGTGAGAAACATAGACCTATGGAGCCTTTTCATTTCTGGCCAAATCAGAGAAAATAACATTCTGGTGCTTGGGGTGGGGAGGTGAGGAAAGAGTAAAAGAAGCCTCCTCACCCTGTAAAATGGGGATAATTATACATTTACCAGGCTGCTGATGGTGTAATATCATGTGATGGCATTGTCTAGGGATTCAGGGTGTGATCAGAGTAAGACGGTTATACTTTGGTTTTCGAAGAAGTTTAAGTAGGTCATTAAGGTAAGGGGTCATTTAGGAGGCCCCATCTGTTTCTTGTTTCTGAATGTTTGGAAAGCAAGACTTTTAGATGTTCTTGCAGAAACTAGCTTAAACTTTTTGAGGTGGTTTTCGAAGAAGTTTAAGTAGGTCATTAAGGTAAGGGGTCATTTAGGAGGCCCCATCTGCTTTCTTGTTTCTGAATGTTTGGAAAGCAAGACTTTTAGATGTTCTTGCAGAAACTAGCTTAAACTTTTTGAGGTTTTTTTTTTCTTCTGTATTTCTAGAGTTTTTTTCCCTTCAAAATCCTTCTTTCAGCCTTTTTTTAAAAAAAGATTCTTGTTTTAGATAGTTCCTGGCGTCAGGAAGTTTCTGAATCTCATTTAAGTGCTTCCTGCCACCTGAACTGTTTCTTAGTCCAAAAGGGTCATTGCTTTCTGTATCAGGCTGCTGTGTTGTCAGAACAAAGGCTGGGGCTTCAACAACAGGCATTGATTTTCTCACAGTTCCGGAAGATGGAAGTCCAAGATCAGGGTTGCAGGATGGTCAAGGTCTGGTGAGGGCCCTCTTCCTGGTTTACAGACTGCTGCCTTCTCACGGTGTCCTCATGTGGTGGATCAAGAGAGAGCTCTGATGTCTCTTCTTATAAGGACACTAATCTCATCTTGAGGGCTCCACCCACATGGCCTCATCTAACTCTAATCACCTTCCAGAGGCCCCTTCTCTAAAATGCCATCACATTAGGGGTTAGGGCTTCAACATGGGAATTTGGGGAGGATACAAGCATTCAGTCCATAACACTTTTCAACTACAGATTAGTCTTTCCTCACTATTGAGGACGTGGTAGAGAAGGGAGGAATGGAGGTTTGGGGGGAGGCATCACAAAAGAAAGGATTACCCCTCAAGGCCTTCGTTTATTTGTGATTATTTTATGTGTTCATTTTATGTGTTCCTGCTTCCTGCAGCACTTGTTATGAAGCAGCCCACCAAACACTTGCAGGAAGGGAGGGCAACCCATTTTCTTGTGGGCTTCTGGTTTCAGATGAATCAGGACATGTTTTAATTGACTTCCCCACAAACAGAAATTGACGTGATGCACTCCATTAAATCACGTGATCACAGTCATTTTAAGGAAATGTCTTATGTTCTTTTAATGGCGCTATTTACTGTCCATAAACTTGCCAGTGTAACCAGAGTGCCTCCGTCCCATGGGATGTGCATGGGGACGCTATGGGTGAGCAGAACTCACAGCCCTCAGTTGAGTCTTGCCTGTTCGGAAGACAAGGCTGCCTTGCAACAGGGTGAGATTCTGTTTTAGGATTTAATATCCTCAGAAAGAAGACATAGAATCTTCAGGTGGTAGGACAGAGGCAGAAATCACCTGGGACCAGCTTCCTGTTCCATTTGTCTCTAGTGTGGATGGGGTCAGCTTTGTGGGGATGATGTGGCGGTCAGTGAGCCTGTGCCAATATGTTTGAGGCGGCTCAGAGGGCCTTGACACCCCTGCTGAGGTCTGTACGTCACCTTGCTGAGTTCTCTCTAGTTTTGATCCAACCCTGGCCATATTGGATTTTCATTCCTACTGGCCTTGAGTAAATTTTTTTTAGCTGCTCTTTTACCCTCTTCTCTGTCCCGGGGGCTCCCACCCTCTCACTCAGAGGTCACAGTCAAGGGAAGAACTAGTCTGATTACAGAGCTAGAGAGTCAAGGGCAGGCTGTTTGTCTGTTTGTTTGTTTTTTTCTTTTAACCCTTTGTGTCTTCAGACCCTTTCTTTGGGCTTGACTTTGGAAATACCAATCGTTTTTCTTGGGTTGGTCCTTTTCTTGCCACACCAGGGTGGAACTCCCTGTCTGCCTCCTTCCAGATGGCTGGAAAAGTCCATTTGTTCACGTCTCTCTCCTGACCCCTCTGGTCTGCTGCATTAGTGTCCTCTGGGCTTTGCTCCTAGAGTCCTGAACTGTCCCCATTCTTACCTGTGGAGTTCAAAGGAACCGTTCATTTAGTCTCTGCAGAAGTGTTTATTGAGGCCTCACTATGTGCCCCCAAATATGTTAGATACTGCTAAGAAGAATCATATTCTATTTTTGTTCTGACATAGAAATGCCATATTGGAATAAAAAAACAAATACCCCCAGGGATAGAAGAGCATACGTGAAATGCTAGAAAGGATTATAAATATACAGAAGTGGCAGATATTTTTTCAGAAATGACCTGTTGTGTGACTAACAATATAGTGGGCTATGTGTTGATCATGGGGCTAGTTCTGGTGGCATCTTACACTTCCCATAATGATGTCCCAAAAAGATTAAACAAACTGCCAAAACAGAGGGGCTTAAAGCCCAAGGACAGTTCAGACGCTATACAGATTAAAATATATGGCCCCATGTTAAAAAACAGACATGCAAGAAATTAAAAATATAGCCCCAAAGGTTTAATGTTGCCTTTTAACTGTGCTTAAATTCGTATTCATATCTTGGTGTCTGTCTGAAGTAGCCTGGGTTGATATAGTGCAGGTATAAACATATCTACTTTTGGTGAGTGCTTCTGCAAATCCTATTTTGAATAAGGTCTTAAATCTGTTGAGATCAGGCCATAAAATTCCCCTGCAGTATCAGCAATAGGTAAAAACAGTGCTCAACACTTTCTTCTTTTAATTTTGCATTTAGGCTATGTAACCTCTCTCTGTAAATCTCTCTCCCGCCACCACCTGGGGAAAAATACAGGCAACATGTGTGTTAGCAACATTTCAAGTGTAAATATTAAACTTGGTAAATTTTAATTTACTTTTTTATAATTTTCTGACTTACATGGACTATTTTTAGCATATGAGAGCTTAGAGATTTAGTGAAAAATATGTTGTAATAACTACAAATGCCAGACGAGAGTCATTTGTAGTTTAGAAATGTATCAGATAGTAAGTTCCTCATCAGTGGGTGTTGCTTCCTAGGTGATACATGGAATTTGGGGCATTCGATGACTGAAGGTTTTGCTAATGTGATTATACCATTAAATTACTCACAGAAAGCCAACCAAATGCATGCAAATGTTCCCTGAAGAGGAGCCCTATGACGTTTTAGTCTTCATTTCTGGTAGCAGAATCCCAGGTTGCTATTAAATTTCAGAAAATCCCTTTAGCAGGTTGGTTGTTTACAGCAGGCAGGGTGTGAACTCTTAGGGTTACTGAGCGTGGTGAGGTATTAAGAAAGCCTGGGAAGATAAAATTCAAGAAAGAACCACCCAGCAGAACACTGTAGTCCTTAAACCCTTGTGTGGTTTGCTGTTGATACAGAAATCTATCCTTTGAAGATGGCCTCTGAATGGAAATGTGCTCTGGAAAAATCCCTTATTGATGCTGCAAAGTTTCCTCTTCCAATGGAAGTATTTAAGGTAAGATGTTGAATCTTAGCAATTCATCTACTCTTTCAAGCATGAACTGTTTAAAAAGTTTTCTATATCAAATCCTTTTGCACTGTTTGAAAAACTACGTTCTCAGCTAGTTTCCTTTTTAAATGTTTAAAATTTTGTCTGTTCTATTTTGCCATGTTTTTATAATCTTCATAAATACTCATATTATGAGATACTGATTAAAATTTTATAGGTTTACTGTTTTTCTCCGTAATGTATTATTATAGAAATCTCATCTTCACCCCCTCACCTCTCACGAAAGAAACAAAAGAAAATATAGCAAATCAAATTTTGCCATTGGTTTAGTAAAAAATGATAGAAAATGATGCTTCTCTTGGTGGTTCAGTTTTCTTGATGGTTCAAGAAAGTCGTCCTGACTATCTGCTAGGCACCAGGACTTCCCAGGTGCTCATACCGAGATGAAGAGCTTGTGACACATACCTCAATTGCAAGGGATGGCTGAGTTCTTAACACTTGTAAAACTGTGCTTCAAACTTGTGTGAAATGCAATATTACATTCTGGGCAAGAATAGTCCAGGTAGGCCAGAGGAGACCATAAACAGATCTTTCTTATTTGCAACTGGAATATGTAGGAAGACTGTTCCACACTGATAGTCTCCTAGGACAACCCTCGGTTGGACGTCAGATTTGACCCACGTCAACTTACTTGTTGGATACGAGGAGTGGATACCTGCAGTGGAGTGGAAGTGTCCTGGGGAGGATGAAATTGTGAAATGGCATTTGCTACAACGCACGTAGCAAGTGTTGAAGGCTTTGGCTGGGGTGTGGGCTTCTCGGATTTTATTCACACCCCGGGTCCCCACTTAGAATTTTAAGTAATAAAAGCAAATCATCAGCCTTTTTGTTCAGCACTTCCCCGTTTGTAAAATTGGACGTGTTAAGACTTCTTCTGAAACTTAGCTATATAATTATGTTCTGTCATTTAGCCTAGTGATGATTTTTGCTGTACTTGGGGCCTGCTGTCCTAGATGAACAGTAGTCCTCTGCAGGGAAGACTGGGAGAGGTCAGAATATCTTATCCACACTTATTTTATGAGCTCCTGTTCACCTCCAGTTCCAGCCACATCTGGTGTTCCTAGTTTCTGAGCCTTCCAAAGATTCTGCAGTATTAATTGAGCTGGTTCTCAGCTTTTCTGCTGAAGGCTTGGGATTTGGCTTTGCTGAATGCGTTAAATTAGCTGAATATGGTAAATTAGCTTTCTTAGCTTCCATACCTTTGTTGCTGCTGAGATTGTCTTTTCTTAAAAAAAAAAAAAAAATCTCTTTACCACATTTAAAGTAATGTGGGTTTTTAATCTGCCAACTCAACCTAGCACTGTTGTTTTTAAAAATCATGCTTTCTTAGCTTCCATACCTTTGTTGCTGCTGAGATTGTCTTTTCTTAAAAAAAAAAAAAAATCTCTTTACCACATTTAAAGTAATGTGGGTTTTTAGTCTGCCAACTCAACCTAGCACTGTTGTTTTTAAAAATCATGTAGTTAGGACTCCAGGGTAAGATAAAGCTGCCACATCCTCCCCAGACGCGCCAAGCCTGGTGTGATCTCACCAAGCTTCGCCTTGCAGTCTCTCGTAGAGCCGTTTCCTCCTCGGTGTTCCAGTTGCTTCCACGCTGGCTATTTTTATGTTCTTCAGATGTCCTTTGTGCCTGCTTCAATCTCTCTGTTAAATTCCTACAAATTGTTCAAACTCAAATATAAATTCTCTAGAGGAAACCTTCCCTGCACCCCGGCCTCAATCCTGCCCAGATGAGCGTGGGCCTCTGTCAGGGGCCTTTACAGCATCCTGTTGCATCAGACTTACACTTAACCATTGTGCATTCCTTGTGTGATATCCCTCTCTTTTACCTAACTTTGAAGCTCCAGTAAGGCAAGGACCTTGTCTTTCTTGTTCATTGTTGGAAACATAATTTCTTGACCTTAAAAACTCAATAAATACTCAATAAGTATTTGTCAGATAAATGAACTAATTCTTGAATGGACATAGGTCTTTAACTCATTGAATTTAAAAATTTGGAGCTAATGTAGTTACAGATTAATTGGATATGCAGACTTACTATTTAGAACTATGAATACTACAACTTGAAGGGTATGAACATTAATAATCCTAATGTGTTTCTAAATAAAAATTAACTAATTAATTAAACATTTATTGAGCAGCTCTTCTTTGCAAAAGGCTATTCTGTGCTGTTGACCTGATTCAAGGGTTTAATAGTTTTATATTTTCAAAAACATAATTACCTTCTTCCCTGACTTTAATTCCTTCCTGTGAGAGTTT
>NW_007727305.1:37878-38961 GCF_000696425.1 Galeopterus variegatus
TAATTAAACATTTATTGAGCAGCTCTTCTTTGCAAAAGGCTATTCTGTGCTGTTGACCTGATACAAGGGTTTAATAGTTTTATATTTTCAAAAACATAATTACCTTCTTCCCTGACTTTAATTCCTTCCTGTGAGAGTTCAGACTGTTAATTTGATAGAGTACCTCAGAATGGTCATCTCATTCAGTATTTTGTTCCTAACAAAGAACTGCTCTAAGAGTAGATATGAATAACACTTTGCGTCCTAGCACAAGGCAAGGCACGTAGGGTGGGCACTGCATAAATAAAAGAGGTTGCATTAAATATTACGTATTCTTAAAGTTTGTGAGATACTTTCATACATATATTATTTCAGTTTGGAAGAGAAACAGGCAGTTTTTTAACCACGTTTTGTATGGAGTGAATATTTATACATTTAATTTTGAGAGTGTGAGAACAACCTCTGTGTTAGTTTCCTAAGGATCTTGTAACAGATTACTGTGGGTTGGGTGACGTAAAACAACAGAGGTTTATTCTCTCATACCTCTGGAGGCTAGACGTGAAACTCCCTGTGTGAGCAGGACTGCACTCCCTCTGGAGGCTCGGAGGGAGGAACAGTCTCATGCGTCTCCTGTAGCTTCTGGAGGTGTCTATGGTCTTCATATTCCTTGGCATATTCCTCTCTTCCCTAGATGTCTGTCCAAATTTCCTTCCACTTAGGAGAACACTGGTCACTTAATTAGAGCCTGTGCTAATCCAGTGTGACCTCATTTTAATTGAATCTTCAAAGACCCTATTTCCAAATAAGTGCATATGAATTTTTAGGGGAGGCTTTTCACCCCATACAACCACATTCTGTGCGTGTTCAGTAATTTAAGAAATAACCCACTAGTATTATCTATGGAGTTCCTCTACCTACGTGGAGGTAATTAAGTTCAGAGAAATTGCACGAATGTCCGATGGGATGAGGATCAAACTATCTTAGTCATGTCATGTATAAAAAAATGAGAGAGATGTTCTCAAGTTTTTAAACATTTCAGCAAAAATATTACAGGGTCCAAAAATAGAACTTACACACACACACACACACACACACACACACACA
>NW_007727305.1:40371-40886 GCF_000696425.1 Galeopterus variegatus
AAAAAAAAAAACTAAAGGAGACTTAAAAACCCATCTTACAGAGTGTCTGGGGAAGATCTATCATGAGTGTGCACAGGATGGCTGCCGTGTGGTGGGGAGCCCTCTCATCAGGCCCAGGAGGTCCCACCACATGGGGTGAAGCAGAACAGCACAGTGTGGGATGATCCACACAAAAATAAAATAAAAACACATTTTATCAAAAAGTAAAGATTTTTTTTTTCTTGAAAGCCAGCTCCATTATTTAGAGGCCTTAATGATTTGCCAAAACTATCCGTACACGAATTCTAATTTACTCTTGGAAAGTACTAAGTGTATAGAAGGACTGCCCGGCACATCAGCACCGTCTCTCATGGATTTTAATTTGGGGCAGGTCTTCCTGCATCACACAGCCGGGTAATGATCAGCTTTCAGAGAAAAAAATCTGCTTTTTGAGAAACAAATTAAGATCTTAAAAAAAAAAAAGATGAAACATTTACTTGACATAGTCACATTTATCTTTTGTGCAGCCTTCGTGC
>NW_007727305.1:42026-42674 GCF_000696425.1 Galeopterus variegatus
TCGGATCCTATATAGGAATGGCCGGTGCGCTCACTGGCTGAGTGTGGTGTGGGCGACACCATGCCAAGGGTTGAGATCCCCTTACTGGTCACACACACACACACACACACACACACACAAAAAAGTTGAAAATCTTAGTATGTTTGAAATTCCAAATACACTATTTAGAGATTTGTAATAGAAGGGAATTGTAAATAAGGACAACTGGGACTAGAGGCCAAAAACCTCAAAGCCTCTCTTCTCCTCTCTCCTCTGTGTTGGAACTCCCACATCTGCCCCCCCAGGTTTGGTAATTCACCAGAAGGACCCACTGGACTCAACAGTTGTTATACTTGTGGTTACAGTTTATTATAGTGAAAAGGATTCTCTCCTGGAGATGGAGATGTTGCAAGGGACACTCCTAATTTCTTTAGCAGGATGTCATGACAGCCTGTGTGAAATGTTGTTTACCAGGGAGAGCCTTGTTAGGGACTCAGTGCTCAGCCTTTTTACTGGGGCTGGTCACGTAGGCGCACCTCTCTGGCACATACCAAAATCCCAGGCTCCCAGAAGCAAGGCAGGTGTTTAGTATAAACCCTATTTGTACAAACAAAACAAAACAAAAAAACAACACTTCAGGCATAGGGAACTGCTCTTACACCTAGGAAA
>NW_007727305.1:43006-53730 GCF_000696425.1 Galeopterus variegatus
CTCTCTGGCACATACCAAAATCCCAGGCTCCCAGAAGCAAGGCAGGTGTTTAGTATAAACCCTATTTGTACAAACAAAACAAAACAAAAAAACAACACTTCAGGCATAGGGAACTGCTCTTACACCTAGGAAAAGTTTGGTATCTGCCTAGGGTCCTGATTATCAGCCACATTCCTTGCAGGCAGGCCCTCCGTGGGGACAGCAGCCTTCTCTGCATGTCTCCATTGCATCCATCAGCAAACCCTATTGGCTGTCCCCTCAAACTTGGTCTCAATTTCACTCCTCTGTGTCCATGGCCACCGCCCTTGTCCGAGGTCAGGCTGTGCCTCTCTCTTGCTTGTCCCTCAACAGTGTCAGGTCGTCCTCACAGAGTGTGCATGCCGTCCCATGGCTGTGGCCCTGCTGCTATTCAAGTGCACCTGCCCCTGCTGCCCTCCCGAGCTCACCCTGCCAGTGTCAGGTCGTCCTCACAGAGTGTGCATGCCGTCCCCTGGCTGTGGCCCTGCTGCTATTCAAGTGCACCTGCCCCTGCTGCCCTCCCGAGCTCACCCTGCTGGCCAACCTCCCTTTGTTTAGGTCTCTGCTTGAAATCATGGATGACCCCCTCTGCTGTCTCCCCATTAGCGTGCTGTCCCTGCCTTCTGCTCTGGTTTTCTTCACAGCACCTGTGCCCCCACTATTACATATTAATTTGCTTGTTTCTTTTGCCTTGCATATGGTGTGCTTCCCCTAGCTAGAATGTGAGCTCTGTGGGAGCAGGGTGTTTATTTTTATGACTGCTTTATCCTCAGTGCCTTGAGCAGTCCCTGGGATATAGTAAGGGCTCAGTAAATATTCTTGAATGGATTAGGGAAGAAAGTCCAAAAATTAACTTAGAAGAATAAGAGCTCAGGAGAGGTCATCAGAAGAACTTAAGTCCACCTGCTGGGAGTGGCTCTGCATAATAGGGTTGACCACATAAGAGGGCTCAGTTGTTTTGATAGGGTTACTTCACGGCTAAGGCTGGCATTATGATCAACTGGAAAAACCCAGCTCAGTTGCTAAGAATAGGAAAGAGCTGAGAGGATCGAGAAGAATATTAGGAGAGAACTAAAATTAAGAAAATGGTTCAGCATTAACCCCCCCCACACACACACAAAAAAAACCATGTTCTGTAAGATCCCATTGCTCACAAACTTGAAATGTCCAGGTTTGCATCTTGCTGGAAGTGATCACAGACTAGACCTAACATTGATGCCCACGTGTTGAGCACATGTTTCTTCTTTTCAAAAGGTCTGTCCCTAGTTAGCTATTTTGATCCTGACACTAACCTGCTGCCGTGGTGTTATATGTTGTTTCCTTATTAAACGAATAAATGGAGATACAGTGAGCTTGAGGACTGTGCTCAAGAGAACACTGGGGTCGTGGTAGAGCTGTCGCTAAATGGCTGGTTCCCGTTTTGGGCAGTGACTACCTGCTGCTTCTGAGTTACTTACGTTTTATTTGAAGGTGTTTTTTGATGTGGCAGGTACACCCAGCACACTGCTACGATCCATTCCATTGCCTCCCCGACTAATTCCTAGTAAGTATCTGTGGCTGGAATGGAGGTTAGAGGGCGCTGAGCTCATGATAACTGAGGCTTTTGCTTCATCAGGACTCACAGTAGATCAAAAGTGCACCTGGCCTCAGTCCTTTGACAAAATACCCACTCCCTTGGTGTCCTTCCGATGGCTCAGCTTCTGTCATCTTTGACATAGGTGGCTGTTAAAGGGATATAAAATTACGTGTACACAACTGATACAAATTAAAAGGCACCCTGGAAATCTGTAAATAAAGGGCTTACAGGAATGGCAGTGTGATAAGGTGAGTCTAGTTTGGTCTGGTCTGAAACCGTAATACTTTCTTCTTTGTAGGTCCCTCTCCCCCTAATGAACAAGGGCAAGGGGCAGCTGAGAGAAGGCTGACTGATGGAAGAAAATGCTGTATGAGGCTATTCTTATTTTTTTATTCTTTAACGTAGATAAACACAGGCATCCCACACTCGTATTTCCTGTCTACTAAGAGTGTCCAGGCTGATTTCTTTTGTGTTTTCTTGGCTTAGAATTATATACCTGTCAGTGTGATGGTAGATTTAACTCTTAGGAGGGAATCTCTTCTATATTTTAGTGTCTGAGACCTAGGCCAGAGGCTGGAGAGAGAAGATTAAGTGTGGCAAAGAGAGAAATGCTTTTCTTTCTCCTTCGCATTTGGTGCAGCCAAGGGGTTGAGAAGGATGTGAGCTGGTCTCACGATAGATGGTGAGGTTGCAGTTTCTATGGTGACTGATCTCTTCTTCTCTTGTTCAGCAGCTAAATGCAGCAACAGTGAAACACTCCTGGCTGTTTGGCCTTCAGGTGGGATACTTAGATTCTCCCAGAATTTGCTTTGAGCTCCCTGTGTAGAGACACATCTTAATTTCTTTGGCCAAGTCATTTAGCAATAAAATGGTTAATATCTTATTACCGTTATATCCAAATGATTCTTTTAAAAAAAGGATGTGTTGACAGTAGGTCATTTTGTTATGGGACTGATGTCCACTGCCCCTCTGTGATCTCCTCAGTGTTGTGGATTTAACTTGTGAGTTTTCTGCCCTGTGATCGGTACTGGGCTCTGTTCCCTGGGGCCTCACCCCACCCACATCTGGGCCTGAAAGCACAGTTTCTGCAGGGTTTGCGTGACATTGCCTCTTCCTGCCGTCCTCTTTCTTCATAGACTTGAAGAGTCTTGTTAGATGAATCTCTTTGGGACGGCAAATCACAGAGAAGACAGCTTACTTGTACCTGTCCTTCACTACTTACAGGAATGCGAGGTGGGGCTTAGTTTTTGCTTTGTGTGTTTTGGGTTCTTGACCCCAAAGCACGTGAATTCCATAGCTGCAAAGGATCAGATCGGCCATCTAGGTTTTGTGAATATTGGAGAAAATCTTTTTAAGAGATGTGATAAAGAGAGCAGCTTTGGCCAAACAATCCATACCACTATAAAAGTCACAAAATCCAGCTATATGAAGAGTATGCTATAACAATTGCAGTATCACATGCTTTGAGCGTTGCTGCCTGCAGTCTGTTAGATAGCAACCTGCTTTTAATTCTAGACATTAAGAATTTAAGAATATAGTCAACTTTCGGTTATCTACTCTGGGAGTTATCAGTCCCAAGGAGCTTCTGTTTACCACCAATAATTTAGACTCTTGTCGGTTACTGTGGTTGCAGTGAAGGTGAGATAATATTAGCATGAACTTAATGTAACTGGTGTATGGGATGTGGGGAAATAAATCTCTTGTTTATAAAACTAGACACATTTCAAAATGACGGTTGTGCCATATTTTAACTTTTTCAGGTTTTCTATTCTCCACTAATGAGAATAATTAAGACTAGATTATAACTCTTTCATGGAGGATTTTATTTTGGACATAAGCCATGATAAAATTGTAAGGTGGCAGTTTTTTCTGCTGATGATACACACAGATCCTTTGCAGGTGAGGTCATGCTTTTAATGTCCATAGTGCCTTTTGCAAACAGGCATTTGCAAATAGTAGAATCTCAGATGGGGAAAGCAACGTACAGAGAAGTTTAAGCTTCTTTTTAAAAAGTTTTATTTTGGCACCTAGCCAGTACGGGGAACTGAACCCTTGACCGTGGTGTTACAAGGCTGAGCTGTAACCAGCTGAGCTAACTGGCCCTGCTTCTCTTTTTTAACTTAGGTCTTCAGAGGTTTAAGATCTGATGGAAAATGAGGACCATGTGTAAGAGAGGCCCCCCATGTGGCCATGTAGTTATGCCCTTGACCTTCAGTGTACTCCCTCCTGCCCTGAGAAAGGGCACCCCGAGGAGGTTGGTGTGTTTTACTGGATGTAAATAAAAGGTGTGGAAATGGTTGAGTCCTGTGTTTTCTTTCTTCACTCCCTCAGCCACTCTACCCTGAGTCTCTTTGTCCTGATAAGGTTGAGTTTAAGATAAAATCTGCCTCTGATCTTGTCTCCTGCCCCATTTAAAACTGGAAGGGCCAGCATAAACAAGTCAGATAAACTTTCACATATATAATTTTCTGCATTTAGCAATTAAAAAAAAAGGAATGAATAAATGTAGAATAGTAGAAACCTGACTTAAATTTCCTTAATATTTAACAAAATTTCACACTTGTCACCTGCAAGATTTCTGGATTGCAACAGCATTAACCCACCCCACCCCACTCCCTGGCATCATGATTCTTCTAAAGGAAATACACTCATCCATGCATACATGTGTAGCTCCAGTCTGCAAAGGAATTCAGAAAACGGAGTCATTTTGCTTGTGATTTGAACAAATTTGGGCACTCTCTGGAATTCAGTTGTTTCCAAGCTTATGACAATTCTGACGACTGGGGTCTATAAATGAGGGACAAGGAACAAGTCGCGGCTGGGGTGTTATCGATCCTGGCTTCCTCTCTCAGTTACCCACCTTTGGAACATCTCTGGAATGCGTCTGAACCCCTCAGGCCCTGTAGGGTAGCTTGAAAGGATGAAAGGAGAAACATAAATGAAGCCGTGGGTAATTCACTGCGACTCCAGCACATTCTTCAGTGGGTGCTGCTATAGTATTATTGCCAGTTTCCAATGACTGAGCACCAGCAGGATGGCAGACCCTGTGCTGGGCACGCTCCATAGATTATTTCACTGTCCTCCAAATAAGCTGTCATGGTGGGTGGTGTTTGTCTTACAGAAACTCAAGTTGTGGAAACTCAAGGCTCAGAGATGTTAGTTTCTTGTTCTTCATGCGGAGAGCCCATGGCAGAGCCAGAATTCAAACACAGGTCATCTGGGCTGAGCTCTGTCTTAATTTTGTTTTTGTCTCGTTTTCAGAAGTGAAGTAGGATATTTAAAAGCTGAGCAAAGTGAGTCTTTTTATAACAAAGAACCAGAAGGTGATTTCTGAGAGTATAAAGTGTTGCCTGTGCAGTATCATCTTTGAAATGGAATATGTTGATCAACTCCTGATTATTTGGTTGCTTTCAGCAAAGGGTCTCTTGGCATTTTGGCCGGGATGCTACTTCATTGTACTAATTAACAAACGCCCCCGCCCCTTGCCAGATGCCCGCACCCCAGGGCAGTAGTGTTCCTATGTAGAATTAGAACCTCTTGTGTACGCAGATGGAGTGGCCCCATTTTTCTTATCAGTGATTGGTTTAGGAAGAGGCTTGTGACCAGTTTGGGTCAACAGTATATGAGGAAATCCTCTGCTTTTAAGAAGGGACACAGGGACAAGGTGGCTCGCTCTCCTTCCTCTGCACGTTATCACATCTGGCAGAGAATCCTGGAGCTGTCTTGAGACCATGAGGGAGCTGAAGTTTGGGTCAACAGTATATGAGGAAATCCTCTGCTTTTAAGAAGGGACACAGGGACAAGGTGGCTCGCTCTCCTTTCTCTGCACGTTATCACATCTGGCAGAGAATCCTGGAGCTGTCTTGAGACCATGAGGGAGCTGGACTGGGGAAAGCTGTCACAAGAAGGGTGTCATTTCTGGTGCTGATAGTGGCTCTGTTCACCAGTCCTGAGCTGTGCTTCCTCTGAAGTGCTTTGTTATGAGAGAGAATGGATTTCATTATGGGCTATGAAAGGTTGAGTGGGGTTTTCTGGTCTTTGTGTGTGAAGATGTCCTGCTGGATAAAGCTTTGCCCAGGGGCCAGTACCAGCCAGGGGACTGGTCTGCTTGTCTGTGCTTTGTTATGAGAGAGAATGGATTTCATTATGGGCTATGCCAGGTTGAGTGGGGTTTTCTGGTCTTTGTGTGTGAAGACATCCTGCTGGATAAAGCTTTGCCCAGGGGCCAGTACCAGCCAGGGGACTGGTCTGCTTGTCTCTGGCAGCTGCCACCCTGCTGTCATCGAGCACATGCGCTTAGGGTGCCTGAGCCTTGCTGGGGGAGCACGGGCAGCTCCCCTAGTTTGCTGGAAGAGAGTTCACGAACTGGAGAAGGAAGAGCCGGTGCAGTCAGCTTATGGCACACGCAGGGCCAGCGCTGGTTTCTCATAGAGGCCCTGGATGGAGGTGGAATTTCTTCCCACTTACAAATGCTTTCTGGGTGCTAAGTGTTGATCAATGAAAGACATTTTCATTGCCCCTGTTTTTTGTTTTTGGTTGTTTGTTTTTCAAAACAACCTAGTACGAGTGTTTGAACTTGCTGTGAAACAGGCCTGGTATAGTGGCCTGTTACAAATTGTGTGGCTCATGTCGACGTAAATAATACCACAGTCCTACATTTTCTCGTTACTATTTTTTTTTAACTTGATTTAATGCACGACTAGTAGATAAAATTGCCATTTACAGCTGTAAGTAAAAAATGGAAATGCTTATGACTGTTCAGCTTATAGATTTTTTTATTACGTTTTTATTATAAATATTTCACTGGCTAAATTTAAATCAGTGTGGTGGAATTGAAATGTAAGCATACTGTTGATTTAATAAATGTCGACATCTGAACGTCTGTTGTTTGATGAAACTAGTATTACAAGAGTAATTTTCTAATGGATGTGTGAGCACTAGGTCATTGGTAAAACAAAAAGAGGAGCATTATATACAAGGCACTGGATCCGTTTTTAGCATGACATACCATGGTGATTTGAATAAAGGAATTAAAGCATAGTTCATTACATATCAATTTGAATGTAATACTAATTAAAACCTTTCTTTGACTTCAGTGAAGCCTATTCTTAGAAATTATGCAAATTAATCGAGGCCTTAAAAAGAAGCATGTGCACTGAGTTCCCTGTAGACCAAAAAACTGACATGTTGGAACTGAAAACATTATTCTGTGCAGTATTATTGTGTAAGGACAATAAGCTGAAAGCTTTTGTTACTTAAAAAAAAAAATTAGGGGTGGTGAATTGCATGTCTCTTTTTTGTCTGTTTTATATCAACATTAAGCAAAAAGGAAGAACCAGAGAATTAAAGAGTGATGCTCAGATCTCTGCCATGGGAAGGAAATGTCCTGTAGCCTTTGATTGTGGAAGTCAGGTTAAGAATTTGGTTTTTGTCCAGGGACTGATTGTTCTGCTTTTCTTACATTAAAATCCTCACCAAGTACATTTTAATTTTGTTGTGTTAATTAGTTTGAACTCATTCTCCCTTGTGCCACATCACTCATCATTTTAAATCATGTGAGATGTGTTTATCTAATGAAGCAGGGATGGGAAGACGCATTAGCTAATTTTCAGAGTCTGTGATAGCCACATACTACATTTTAAGAGCTTAACGTGTGGTTCTGCAAGCCCGTAGAGTAAATGTGGAGTTAAGGTCCAGCAAGCGTGTGGGCACGAGTATTCTTTCTTTTCCTCTGTTCTCTCTTTCTGTCTCTCCATTCTCTTCATCTCCTTCTGTAGATTGCTGCTCAGAGTGATTTGGATATTTTATAAAGAACTGTAATATTCATTCTTGAAGCTTCATTGTCCTGCCAGAAGTTTGGGTAGCAATTTGCTCAGGATGGCCAGTGTCAGGCAGCTCTGTACCGGCGGGTTGCTCACATAGCTGTGTTTGATTCTTCCAGAATCCAGGCAGGGCAGCCACTCCCAAGGCAAAGACTTCATCGCGGCTGGTGTTGATGGCAGGGGGTGACCATGTGTGGTTAGCACACCAAGGGCGTGCTCTGAGATTTTCAGATCCTCCCAAATTCTGTTTCTCAGGTGGGAAAATTGAAACTTAGCCAGAACTTGTAAAGCCACAACACCAAATACGTGCAGGTGCATCCAAACTTCTTTTACTGTGTAACGCTTCCTATTTCTCATTCTTTACTTTCTAACTAAGTTTCAAGCTTTTCAGTGTCAGGAACCACATCATGTTCTTTTCTATTCATTCATTGTAGGTTTGTCCTTATATCACAGTGTTTAAAATACCACCAATTGAGGTCAGTGTGGATTTTGTAGCTAGCTACATTTGCTAGATTAATCACCTTGATCAGATTAACCTGTGTTGGTTAACACTGATACTATAAAGAAAGTTATCGATGAGGGATGATTTATGGAGCATTGTGGTCATTTTGCTGGATACACTTCTTACATCTTCATTGCTTAATGTACAAACACATAGTAAAGATCTTCATTAATTGCTATTGAAGACTGTGACTGGCTATATAGAAACATTTCAGGGGTAATTTTTAGAGCCAGAATTCTGACACCCTTTTTCCCTAAGCTTTTGAACAGTGTTATGAATTAATGGCAAAATTGGAGATGTTAAGTGGATGATCAGATTAATAGCTATCATTTTTAAACTCAGTAATAAAATTAATAAAACTATTTTTTTTAAAAAATTAATTTTAGGAGCCAAAATAAATTTAAATAAATTTAAATAAAACTTAAATAATTAATTTAAATTAAATTAAGTTAAATTTAAATAAATTTGAAATAAAATTTTAGGAGCCTACAAGTTGTAAAGGCTTTATTTCTTCATTTTATACTAATTATTGATAAAAAAAAAATTTACAATATCCTTTTTGGTCTCTGCTTCCCAGTCTATTATAAAAGCAGATGGTTAGATCCTGGACCCACAGTCAGAGTGCTTGGATTTGAAGCCTGACTCTGTGTCTTTGCATAAGTAACTTAACCTCTCTGTGTCTTCATTTCCTCACTGTGTAAGGTGGATAGACTGTGGGGGGAGAAAATTATAATTTGGAGAAAGTGCTTATAAGTATTCACAACATGTTAGTTACTATTTCTACCCACTTAGTACTATATTCCAAACCAAGTTAGTTTCAGGACAGTCACTATATCTTAGTGGGTGACAGTGAGAACTGTTGAGGTTCCAGAGAGAATAAAGCTGATGAAACCTGAACAGAGGAAAGAAGTAGATGTACACAGAATCTCTTTTAGGATGTCATTCGACTGAAAATAAGGTTCCCTGAAGAGAGATTGTTACGGTAGCCACTTACAACAGTCTTCCCATTAAATGAATGGTGTTTTACTTTTGATCAATATAAAACTACTTCAGGGCAGAAATAAAAATGGGTAGCAATGAATGCAGATGGGAATGACATTGCTGGCATTTATTAAAACAGTAGTTTTTCTGTAAGTAATTTAACCAGGCTCCAGTACACTGAAGTAAACAGTATTTCTTGAATGTGACAGGTGTATTTGTAAATGTACTGAGGATTTAGTAATATGGCCCGATATCAGAAATAACATCATTCTTATCCAATAATTGTGAAGTGTGAATGATTTCCTAGAGTGCAATTTAACCAGGCTCCAGTACACTGAAGTAAACAGTATTTCTTGAATGTGACAGGTGTATTTGTAAATGTACTGAGGATTTAGTAATATGGCCTGATATCAGAAATAACATCATTCTTATCCAATAATTGTGAAGTGTGAATGATTTCCTAGAGTGTTGCAAAGGCCAGAATGTCTCTTTCAAACCACAGCGAATTTTCTATCATCTCTCGTAGATAATCAGTTTTGTGAATCATCTACAGGAGCCAGGAACTCTCTCTCTTTCCTTAACATCGAGAATCATTAGCTGGGTGTTTGTATCAACTAATGCATGCACTCTAACTGCATTAACAGCCCAGAGTAAATGGTCAGGAGGTGATTAAATCTATTTTTCAATGAGAGGATCTGCGTCTTTGCTCATATACTAATACGATGTACATATACATGCACAGAACTCAGCACATCTGTCTATTGGCTTATTTGGAAATTCACTGGTGTTGAATTCTTCGATTATGATAAAAACTTGATATTACTTAGGGTGATGACTCCTTTTGCCTTTTAGATCGTACTCAGATGCCTCCATCTGGTATTTGAGGCTCAGACTCCCTGGCTAAATTTATTCTGATGCCTTCCCAGAATCGTTTCTTTATTTTCTTGAGTCACGTGCTTTTCATATTCCAAATTACAATTCACTCCTATACATTTGACTGCTGTGATTGTAGTGACACTCAGTTTTTATATGCTGGAAGTGAAAGAGTTCATTATGAAACTTCTTCTAAGCCTGTATCTTCCATTCTGTTTTTTGTCTTTTCCTTCTCCCTTTGACAAATGTAGGGGTTTTTTTTTGATGTGTAGTTCATGCAACATCTGGTAGCCTACTGTGGGGTACCTCAGTGGTTTCCGATGAATACTTATCGAATGAATGATAGCACCTAGAATTGGAATGAATGTCAGAAATCATCTAGTTTTTGTCATTCCTTCAGTTTAATTTGATAAATATTTATTGAGGTGTTTCTTGGGTGAGCCACCTAGCATAAGAGAGAGAGCTTGACGTTCACTAGAAAGCATCACACATATAACACGGCTTTCTTTCATGTTTTTTAAAGTTCTTCAGTGGCCAGAGGTTTCAGTGGTAAGCCCCTTTACAAAATATCATCCTGCTCTCACAAGTTGCTGACATGATCATTCATGAATAACCTAAACATTAGAGTAAGCAGATTTAGCAAAACTCCTAATCATTGTGTGTCTTTACTCTTGAATCTTTTAGATTTTGAAACTGGTAGGATTTCTACATGGTCAGAGAAGGATTTTTTTTTTTTTGATGCTGATTAAGAAGTGATCTTAAGGGGGCCAGCCCGTGGCTTACTTGGGAGAGTGCGGTCCTGATAACACCAAGGCCACGGGTTCGGATCCCATATAGGGATGCTGGTTAGCTTGTTTGTGAGAGAATGGTACTGACAACACCAAGTCAAGGGTTTAAGATCCCCTTACCGGTCATCTTTATTTAAAAAAAAAAAAAAAAAAAAAAAAAAAAA
>NW_007727305.1:54102-55475 GCF_000696425.1 Galeopterus variegatus
CCCCTTACCGTTCATCTTTATTTTAAAAAAAAAAAAAAAAAAAAGATCTTAAGTGGAATTAGTGCTGGGCGATATAGGAATATATTTTATAGTTTCCATATTCATTTCCAAAACATGGAGTTCAACTTTAGTGGGATAGTGTAGATATATGTGGATATTTGAGACCAGGCTATAAATACCTGTGTTTAGAGGCTGGTACCTTTCAAAATGTCTGGCTTCTCTTTTTTAGTATATTAAATAAAAGGGCTTAGGAGGGTTTTTGCATAGTTTGGAAGAAAAACGTAAGAGGGAAGTTTTGTGTTTATAACTTATGAACTGTTTTTACCCACAACACTGCTGATACCACGTGTGGGTTTTTTCCACCCCGCCCAGTTCTCCAGTTCCCTGGATACCAAGCCCGTACAACTTAATTCATTTCTGACACTAACTACCTGGAGGTAATACCCCACAGGTTAAGGGCTCAGTCCCACAAGACTGCTCCTACTTCAGATGCCAGTTGCAAGTCCTGGGCCTCCTGTACTTTTGACTGAAAGTTATAAATTGAGGTGTTGCGACCCCCTGTTCGTATTCCATAATTTGCTAGAGCAGCTCACAGAACTCAGGGAATATGGTTTACTTACTATTGCCAGTTTATTGTAAAGGATACAGATGAATAGCCATGTGGAAGAGGTGTATAGGGCAGCGTCTGGAAGGGTCCCAGGCGCTTCTGTCCCCGTGGAGTTGGGGTGTGCAACCCTCCTGGAACGTGGGTGCATTTTTACCAACTGGAAAGCTGACACCCCGTCCTTTAGGGTTTTTAGGTCTTGTTACTTAGGCATGATCGATGAAATCACTGGCCATTGGTAACTAACTCAGTCTCCACCCTTTTCTCTTCCCCGGAGGTTGGGGGCGTGGGGCTGAACATCCCAACCCTCTAATCCTGCCTTGGTCTTGCTGGTGACCAGCCCCCACCCTGAGGCTGTCTAGGGGCCTACGGAGAGTGTTCTCATTAGAACAAAAGATGCTCTTATCATTCGGGAAATTCCAAGAGATTTAGGAGCTGTGTGCCAGAAACCAGGGACAAAGACGAAATATATATTTACCATGCAACTGAAACCAAGAAGAAATAATGTAAGATGTAGGAGATCAGAGTCATCACTGACAAAGGAAAAACCAGTTTCTAAATCTTTGGACTCAGTAAGCATTATTTAGAAATTGTTTAAAAATGTTTTCATGTGGTGCTGTTTTTATTTTCACCCCACATATGGCCTTGTGTGGTTTTGATTTTTACGTTCATTTTTGTAGATGAGCAGAGAGAGAGAGTTCAGTGATTGGCACACGAACACACGGACACTGTAGGAGAGAGGCAAGGGACTGTGTGTTGTCAGCACAAA
>NW_007727305.1:56153-58775 GCF_000696425.1 Galeopterus variegatus
ATGTTTAACCTTGTAGCTGTGGGTGGCAAGAGGGAATGCCGCAGCAAGGAAGGACGTCCCACTGCAGAGGAAGAACCAGAAGGACTTCTGAGAAACTTACATTCATCTGGGCCATTTGTTACAGTCACAGACATGTCATTAGAGGTCACTTCTGTGTTGTCGAGCAGTGTGATAATGACTGCTCAAACTTGTTGAGTACATTCAGGCCAAGTTTTATTATATTGTAATTTCAGAATAATCCCTCTTTTTAAAAGATTAAAGGGGGAAAATATTTACCTACAACATCCACAAAGGTGACTCAGTTCCCACTGATAGGTCCTGGGGGCATTGGTGTTCTGACATTAACTTTTGTCTATTTATTTGTTTATTTTTGTTTTTAACATTTACTTACATATATTTGTGGGGTACAGCATGTTTCAATACAGGCATAGACTGCACAGTGATTCACTTAGGGCAGACAGCACGGTTTTGTGCCCATTAGTCCACCAGTTCCACGCACCTGGCCCACCCGGCCTCTGGTCACCACTATTCTACTCTATACTTCCATGAGAACCAGATTTTCTTCTAGGTTTCACATATGAGTGAGACTATGCAGTATTTGTCTTTCTGTGCCTGGCTTACTTTACTTAACATGATGGTTTCCACTTCCATCCGTGTTGCTGCAAATGACAGGGTGTCATTTCTCCTTACAGCTGAGTAATATTCCGTTTGTATATATACCACAGTTTTTTTAATTCAGATGCTAGTGAGTCTTTTTTGGGCTTAGTTCTTCTTTCTCCACACCTGTGGTTTATGGCCCTGCTTTGGCATTGTGGCTGGTGTGTAGACTGTTGGTTTTGATTCTTTTACTTTTCTGACTCACATTTAAAAATAAATGCTTTATTTTTAGCATAAACGATGAAGTTATCACCTACACCCAAGAGTATTACCTTGTGGTTTTCCTTATGCATATAACTTTTATAGTGTTGATTGTAAGTTCTTAAGGAATTTAGAGAGGTTTAGAATGGGCCAGTTCCTTGGATTTGTTTTTGTCTTATCTGACCACGTCCCTTCTTGCTCTGATTAACCTCTCCCTAGAATGTGACCCTATTTGCTTCACTCAAATACAACATTTGTTTTGCATCTGTGTGTACAGAGACCTTTGTGGACTGCTGTGGGGACATGAAACTGCAGGGGTACTTGCAGTTCTGTAGGCATTTCTATTCTGTATTCTTTGGTAAAGCAGTGGAGCGGTGGACAGTTTTATCAGCAGCTCCTCTTCCGTGGCCTCCTGTTGGATGCTGACAGTATTGACTAGCTTTTGGGGTGAGGGTAGGGAGCTGGCCCAGCCTGACCCGGCTCTGTGCGATCCTCAGGGTTGGATATAGAATGGCATTATTGAATTAATTAAAAATCCACTTCAGATTTGTAGACAAAAGAAAGTAATAGGTCCCCTGATATTTTTGTGCTTCAACCCAATTGATGTATTTAGAAATAGCAGGATTTATTTGCAGCTATTATTTCCTTGGGGACAGATTACAAATATATTTATTTATCCACTCCTGTTTATACAGACTGTGAGTTATAAGGTGACCTCTATCTCAGCAAGATAAATTCCAGCCTCATCTAGTGCTGTATAGCTAGAGTGGATATTGAGATTTGTTTTCTTTAGGACACAGGGGAAGCCCCATCTCTCACTTGTAAGATTGTGGTGAGTGGGTTATAAAACTGCCAGACACCTGTTCAAAAGGGGGTGTTGCTCATCTTTATTGAGTAGGAATCAGGTTCTGATCACCTGCAGGGCAGTTTTGGTTTTGCACACAATTCCAAAATCATCAGCTCACTACCAATAACCAGTAAGCTGTGTGCTCTTGGACACGGGAGGTGGGTGCCAACAAAGACCTACAGGGTACTCACTGGAGCCCTGTGCTCTTGGACACGGGAGGTGGGGGCCAGCTGTGACCCATAGGGTACTCTCGGTGGCCCCGTGATGTGACTCCAGCAGCGAGAGGCCACATTTCCTGCAGATAGCCCTGCTGTGTTTAGGATGACTGATTGCCTCCATTGCTCTCCAGTGCTTCAATTCATACTGCTTAGAAGATCAAAGCAATGGAATGGGAATTTTTTTTTTTGCTTCGTGTACATTTAAGCAGAACCACAGAGGCTCGTTGCTTCTCCCTTGGAAAAGCAATTTAGCTTGCAGAAAATAATTAAATCAGCAGTATCTTACAGTAATTAGAAATTTTGAATGGGGGAGGGTTAATTATTTCTATCAGATTTCAGTTGGCCAATAAAATTCTCAAGGATAGCATGCAAACAGTTGCCGAGTTAATTCACCGTCCTCAGCTTTCAACATTGTTATCTTTCCCCCTGCAGGATCATGCGGATTTGCGAAGCCATTTCTTCACAGTTGGGATGAAGCTAGAAATGGTGGATATGAGTGAACCCTTTCATATCTGTCCTGCATCAGTGACCAAGGTGGGTTCTCCTCCCTTGCTCTCTGCTTCAGTACCCAGAGCAGATCAAAGAGGTCTTTCAGCTCAAAGCCAACGAGATGAAATATGTTGCGCAAGGCTACACAGCAACGCCAGATAAACCGAAGGAAGATTGCTGTCTCATTCCTGTTCTGCTGTAAGCTCTCTG
>NW_007727305.1:60791-79529 GCF_000696425.1 Galeopterus variegatus
GTATTGTGG
Source organism: Galeopterus variegatus (assembly GCF_000696425.1). Classification (NCBI taxonomy): domain Eukaryota; kingdom Metazoa; phylum Chordata; class Mammalia; order Dermoptera; family Cynocephalidae; genus Galeopterus; species Galeopterus variegatus. Next base: position 60,801 of record NW_007727305.1, read on the forward strand.
TAGTTGTTGCATATTTTTCCAAAAATGAGGAGTTGTATCTTGTTGGAAACCTGGCCGAAATTCCCTTTTGTTCCAGTAGCGGTTGATGTTGATAATGCCAGCTGCCCATTTATATGGATATATAGCACATTGTCCACATTCTGAAAGCCTACAGTGTCAGCTTCATCCAGTATTTATGAAATAAACAGCTGATTTGCTTAGACTGTCAGTAGTAGCCTCTCTTGCACTTTTATAACTTTTAAATAATTGTAATATGTAATGTTAAAATGTGACAGTGTTTGGTTTTCACGATAAAAAGTTTTCTTTCTCANTAGCCTCTCTTGCACTTTTATAACTTTTAAATAATTGTAATATGTAATGTTAAAATGTGACATACTAATTATGATTAATTTCAGACATCTTTAGTTGCATAGACTTCCAGTGACAGTGTTTGGTTTTCACGATGAAAAGTTTTCTTTCTCTATAGATCTCATTGGGAGGAAGGAGAAGTTACTTTCACTGATTTTTTAACCTATATTTTCCTTTTCGTTTTGTTTTTTCTTGCCCCTGTACCAAAGATGAAATACTGAAGTCATCCCATTTCACGTATCCCCCTCCATCTCTGTTGTTGTGTAATGGGTGGACTGGAATGTGCGTTTCTGTCTCTTAGAGCCTGGGCAGCCACCTTCCCAGGTTCAAGTCTCATCTTCATGTAATGAGGTCTCAGAATACTGTTAATGTTGAGGATGTTTATAATTAAGTGTATTTCTATTAACACTGAAAAATGGTTTAGAATATTATGATTGCCAATATAACACACTGTGCTGCCATTACTCATCATAATGAAAATTTCACTTTTTTTGTCCCCTTGGGGGTTTTCTTCATGGGACAACTGTTGAAGAAATCAGTAAATAATATTGAAGCAAAAGGACAACAATGTGGCAGATCCAGTGACCAGTTCAGTGACCAGCCTTTAGCAGTATAGGGGGATTGTTTTTAGTGTTCCAAAACAGAGCAAGATATTGACATCATGATGATGACTGTATCTTCTGTGTATGTCAGATAAATATCATATTGATTACAGGACAGGATGCTGGATTTAGAGGTCATGGATTCTATTTCTATTTCTGCCAGCTCTGAGCTGTGCGGTCTTGGGCAAGTTGATTGACTGCTCTGGGTTTTAGTTCTGAGATCTTTGGGATCTGGACCAGATGGAGCACAGAGCAGTGGTTCTGACCTTTTGGGAACATGACCCCTGATGGATTAGATGAAACTTACTAAGCTGTCCTTCTGAAATGTGCCCACATCATCATGCATTTTAACCGGTTTGACTGAGTCCCGTAGTGCCCATCTTTACAGGATTCAGTGGTGCTAAGAGGTCCTGCTACTAGAATTACGTGCTTTTTATCTACATGTGTGTGTGAGTATGTGTGTGAAATGGTAATCTAACTGAATATTTACTGAGCATTTATAGGCACTATTCTGGACAATGGGAGCTTATATTTTAATGGGGGGGACGCATATACAGTAAACACAATGGGTAAATAAATACAGTATATGACATGTTAAATGCTACGGAGAAAAATCGTACATTATTGAAGGAGCTAATGAAGAGTTGGGGGAGGGAGAATGTGATTTTAAATAGGGCTGTCAGGGATTGTCTCACTGGGAAGGCTGGATTGGATCCTCCCTAAAATCTACTTTCAAAAGCAAACCTTAGGCAATAGAGTTATGACTGTTTACTACAATTAACATAGAGAAGAACAGAAGTGAGTTTCCTCTCGTGCTTAGCTTTGAACTAGCTTGCTTCCAAAAAATACTTTGTAAATGAAGGAGCCAGGAATCACAGCTCAGTAAAGCAATTAAGATTTCCTAGGAAAGGCTTTTTTTTTTTGTCTGGTGAGTTGGGAAAGGGATCTTTTTTCTGGCCTGTTTCACATACAAGGTTCTTTAAATCCATCATCCTTTTTAGGGTCATGGTCCATCTGATTTTTGCCCTCTGCTATCAATATGCCTTGTTCCTATTTCTTCATTGATGTTTTTTCTTATATTTACTGGATATTTATCCAGTTCCTATGTACAAAGCATTTTTTTGTGCATCTGGGAATACCTTGATGAATAAAAAAGAGGCCACTGTCTTCAAAGAACTTATGATCTATTGGGGGAAATGGGTGTGTTATCAGTCTACAGGAAGGAATGGGAATTTTCAGTGCAGAGGTTCAAGTCTGATGCTTTGGGAGCACAGAGTGGGGGTACGTTATTCTAACCAGACCAGTGGCATTGAAATTTGAGATGGTCCTTGAAAAATGCACCGTGCTTTGATAGCTTAGTGTTGGAGATGGGGTGCTGTAGTCTGGGAGAACGCCAGGAAAGAAAGGATAGGTACGGTGTGAAGAATTTTTCTTGGACTGGAGGGCAGGGTGTTTGGAGTGATGTGATGCTGGTTGAAAACTACAAGCCAGATCCTGGAGGTTCTTGAGTGATCTTGTGTGAGGAGTTTGGTGCCTGCTGTGGACACTGGGAAACCAGTTTGGACTTTCATTGCCTATCCTGGCTTTTGTCTAGGCTGGGCTTTGTCTGTCTATCTGTCATGATTGGCTGTTTTTCAGGCCATTGGTTTACTTCTCTGAGTCTTTGATTTTGTAAATTCTCTTCTTTATATTCTACTTATTCATTTTTCTTTTCATTAATATGAACATAACTCTTTTTAGCAATTGGCTTAATTTAGTAATATACATAGAAATGTGAGTTTGTGTTCAAATCATTTTGATGAAATATATTAATTGCCTTTGGAAGCTATGCTGGTATTTCATACTAGTGTTATATGTAATACCAAGGAATTAACCTTTGGCTCTATTTTTTTTTCTTTCAGGTTTTTAGCAATCACTTTTTTCAAGTGACTATTGACGACTTAAGACCAGAACCTAGTAAACTGTCAATGCTGTGCCATGCGGATTCTTTGGGGATTTTGCCAGTTCAATGGTGCCTTAAAAATGGAGTCAATCTCACTCCTCCCAAAGGTTAGTATTCTGTGAAAATTTGCAGGGTTTGGGTGATTCAGGAGGGTGTCTTGTCATTGAAATGATGCCTTTGTTAATCTTGAAGTTTACATTGTAAAGAATTTAGATGTAGTGGAAATAGAGTATCTTTCTCAGTTCGCTTGACATAGGCGTTGATCACAGGTCCATTGCTGGTGAGGGGTGTGGTGTGGGCTCTGTCACCCATGGGTTCCCGTCAGTTATTGTGTTATTGACAGCTATGGTGCTACCGTGTAGTGATAGAGGGTGCAATATTGCCAAGTGACTGAGGTTAAAGACTTGAAAGTGTCTGAGAAGTGTCTTTAAAAGTGCAACAGAATGCTAATGAAGCATTTTTTTAGATTTTTATTTCTGAGAAGCCAAATTTCCCCTCTGGGGTCCTTTCGCTCTCAGATATCCAACACTTTTGATGCTATAATACATTAAAATAATTAGGAGGCAGGACACATTAAATCGTTTAAAATTGGGATCCATGAAGCATGTTATTGGTAAGTACTATACTCTTTTTGTTTGGTCATGTGGTTAGTTGTTCCCTTTGGGTCTAAAGTTTGTTCAAGGAGGAGAGCAGTAAATGAAGGTGAAGGTGGGCATATGAGTAGGAAAATAAAGGGAATAGAAGAAAAAATTGGGACGAGATCAGAAACATAATCTTATTGGGGGGATTTTAACAGACAGCCTCAAATAATAAGGGGTTTTGTAGTAACCTTTGGAGATTGCTAGGGATTGGACTGCATGTGGTGGTGACCACGTTGAAAGAATGACTCAGTACTTGCAGGTCAAGTTCCAGTTTGCCTGTTGCCACCCTGTGCTGTCTGCCCAGCTCGTCTTCATCCTCATTTTTCCTTGACACCTGTCCCCACAGAGCAGATGCTTTTGGGTGTCTCCTTTTTAGCTGTTGACTCTTCAGCTGAAACTTGCAGGGTCATGGCGTGGCGTCAGTGATGACGCGGTGAGCGGTCCCACAACGCCATGTACCAGCCACTACTTTAGGTGTCTAACTCACATGGTCCTCAAAATAATGCTTGGAGGAAACTTAGTCACAGAGTTTCTGTGACGTGCCCTAGGTCACCTGGATTGTAAGGAGCAGGCAGGGGGCCTGTCTCCTGCATCTGTGCTGGGTGACCACAATGGGGACTCCAGTTTGCAGGCCTAGGTGTTTGTTTCTGTTTTGATGCTCACGAGCTGGATGGCCTGAGGTCACTGCGCTTCAGTTTTCAAGACTGTCAAATGGGGACATTTATGGTATTCCCCAGGTACCAGGGGAATAGAAACTAAGAATGATAAAAGCCTAAGTTTTTTATAATCATTTAATATTACCGTGTAGGTTTTATATTGTCAGCGATGTGTTGGTGGTAGATGAGGCATCCTCCCTGTTATGGAATTTCGGCATCAGGTCCCCAGCAGAGTTTGAAATTACTGGGGCCTTCTTTGTTTATTCCTAACTTCTCTATTGAAATGTGTGGGGAGGGGTCCCATGTCACTGAAGAGAGACCTTTTCTAGATATTTAAAATGCTGCTTGGTTCGATTTTGCACATTCCTAGTTAGTAATAGGATCTATCTTAGAACCTTTTAAAAAGATATTTCCTCACATGATGGGGAAACAAAAGGAAAAATGTTTTTATCTGCATTTTGGCTGCTTGATTATTCCATTTTGGCAGAAGGTTTACATTTACTAGTGTCTTTAGAATTTCTAAATACATTTCCTATGAACTGTAATTGTTGAAAATACGAGAGCACTTCCAAAAGTTCATGGAAAAATTGAATTCAAAGATAATATGAATCTTTCCATTAACTTTTTAAAGACCCCTCATATTTTTCATGGAAACAATTGTTGATACAGTTTGGACACTTGCTAGGAAAATGGGTGTGCCTGTTTGGATATTGGCATTTTATGATATGAAAATAATTGTTTTATATTAATGTAATTGAACTCTTAAACATGCAATGAAAGGACTGTACACATATATAAAATTAAGTACTTTTGCATTTTAAGCTTTTTTATGTCTAATGTTTAGCCACGATTATCTCATTAACCCCAATTATTTTCTACCTTGGGGAAATTGAGGCTGTGTTGTGTTAAATGATTTTTCTGAGCAGAGGTTGGCTTAGAACCCTAGTCCTAAGATCCCAAATCTAATGCTTTTTCTTCATAACCATATCCACGCTTTACTGCTGTTTTCTCTCTCTAGTATCTCCATAAAAAAAATCTATCCTTCTCAGTAATTTGGGGGAATCTTGGTGACCTTAAGAAGGACTAGGTGATGTCAGTGGACCATGACTTCTACATGATTGACATGGTCTATATGTCAAAGCAGTCTCAGAATTACAATTTTCTGGAGTAATTTTCCAAGAGTCTGTGGTTATAACAAAGTCACAGCTTTATTGAGCTCCCTTATCTTGTGAGAGTGGAATATATTTATTTTTGTAATTACAATGAATTAGAATTTAGAGGTGGTGGTGGTAGTGGTGGTTTCATGGTTTCCTTTTGAGGTGACTTGTTATGTGTCATATCTCAACACTAGGACTGGGAATCATGCTGTTGAATTTTTTCACACACTACTCTGCTTTATTAATGTATGAAAGTAGAAGCTTTTTAAAAAAGTTTGTCTTTAACTTAAATTCTAATGTTTATATGTAGACTATGTAGGATTTATGATACATATTGCCAAGTGATTTCAGATGTTTTCATGTGTGTATGTTTTTGGTAAATGTACTGTGTTGTTTAGAATTCTGTTAAAACCATGAGATACTGTTTACAGTTACAGTGTGTTGCCTGATCTCAAAAAGATATTAGGTGGGAAGCACCTGATGAAACAAAAGACATCTGGTGGCATAGATCCTTCAGTTCATTGTTTTAATGCTATTCCTGTTTTTAAAAGCACCTGATGAAACAAAAGACATCTGGTGGCATAGATCCTTCAGTTCATTGTTTTAATGCTGTTCCTGTTTTTTTTAAAAAAAATCTGTCTCCAGATATTAGGGACAAGCAGTCTAAGCTACAGTGGGTAGGAATTTTTCAGTGTGGCTTTCTGCGTAAATGCTTTCCTGGTAAGCAAAGGATAGAACCTTGGAGATTGTACCCCATTAGTTTAAACCCAGTGAACAAGTAAGTATTATAGTCACCATGAAAAATGATCAAAAGTAAATAAAAAAAGACTAAGCAAAAATATGTATATGTTATCAATCATGATTTGCTATTTTAAAATCATTCCATTAACCTTTCTGGCATGTAACATCAAAGATTAGTTATAGAATCAGAGGAGGAAAAGTTTCTCCCAGGGTGATCTTTTGTTGAAAATGTTAAGCCTTTAAATTTCTGTTGTAAAATGTGTAAGCGAGGGCTGAGCTAAGTGGCTTATTTTAGCACTTTCGTTTGTCTTGTAGGTTGACCATTTAGTAGACACACAAGTTGTTAACACAGTGTATGACTTAAAGGTGTATGAGGGTACTACAAAAAGTTCGTGGAAAAATAGAATTAAAAGATAATGCAAATTCTTCCATGAACTTTTTGAAGTACCCTCGTATTTTAATTGTTATTGAGACACATAGCTGTGAACCCCAAATGGTATTCTCTTTTCCTAAGGGGAAGAACCTCAGACACTGACAGGTAAACTTAGTCCATTTTGCCATCTGTTATATTTCAGCCCTACCAAAGGGGGTGGAGAATAGTCTGTAGACACCCGTGGCCCCACCGTCTTTATTCAACAGATGGTAACGTTTTGCCACATTTGATTCAGATTTTTAAAAAATGAAGTACAACATTAAAGATATCATCGAAGACCGAGCCATCCTTGAATCCTCTATTTCCCACACCAAGGTTTCTCCCAGGGTGATCTTTTGTTGAAAATGTTAAGCCTTTAAATTTCTGTTGTAAAATGTGTAAGCGAGGGCTGAGCTAAGTGGCTTATTTTAGCACTTTCGTTTGTCTTGTAGGTTGACCATTTAGTAGACACACAAGCTGTTAACACAGTGTACGATTTAAAGGTGTATGAGGGTACTACAAAAAGTTCGTGGAAAAATAGAATTAAAAGATAATGCAAATTCTTCCATGAACTTTTTGAAGTACCCTCGTATTTTAATTGTTATTGAGACACATAGCTGTGAACCCCAAATGGTATTCTCTTTTCCTAAGGGGAAGAACCTCAGACACTGACAGGTAAACTTAGTCCATTTTGCCATCTGTTATATTTCAGCCCTACCAAAGGGGGTGGAGAATAGTCTGTAGACACCCGTGGCCCCACCATCTTTATTCAACAGATGGTAAGATTTTGCCACATTTGATTCAGATTTTTAAAAAATGAAGTACAACATTAAAGATATCATCGAAGACCGAGCCATCCTTGAATCCTCTATTTTCCACACTGCATATCTAATACATTAGTGAGTCCTGTCAACGTTTTCAGAATCTGAGGGCCTCTCGTCACGACCATGTGGCCTGGGCTGCCATTGAGTCTCACCTGGTCTCTGCAGCTGCCTTCTCTTTTCTGTAGTCAGCTCAACACAGCAGGAAGATTGATCTTGTCTGACCGTAAATAACACACGTCCCTCTTCTGAGTGTCTTCCACCTCATTCGGTGTCCCAAAACACTGTGACAACAGTTGCCCAGTGGTCTGACTCTCATTGTCCCTCCTGGCCTCATCTCCTGAGACCTCCCCACCAGTCCCATATTATGACCATTTGTCCCCTTCTTAGGACATGGCTCTTACTGTTCCCTCTGCTTGGATGCCCTTCCCTAGCTGCAGGTTTGCTCATCCACCTTCTGTAGCAGGTGTTGCCTTCTTGGGGCCGTCTTTCTGGTCTACCCTATTCAATATCAATAGCAAATCACCACCCCCAACATTTTAATTTTCTTCCCTGCATTGTTTTTCTCTATAGAATTTCTCATCATGTAATATATGAATAAGTAATATATATTTTACTTCTTTGACTTTTATATCTGTCTCCCACTAAAAATGAAAGATCCACAAGAGCAGGGATTTTATTTTAGTCCTGCTGGTCACCACTCATCTCCAGTAGCTAGAATAGTGGGTGGCACTTGGTAGATATCTGTAGAATTTTGCATGAATCGAAGCTCTGCCCCCCACTCCATACCCTTCACTCCCCATCCTCCACAAGGTAACCACCCTCCTAAAGACTGTGTGCTTTTACTGCATTGGCTTCTTTGTCTATTCTTGTCCCAATCTCATTGTTTTTATGATAGTCACCTTAAAATACATCTCATTTTAACATATACGTAAATAATATCATGCTATGTATTGTTTTATGTAATGTTTAAATTTATTAGCATTTTCCAGGTTTTTTCCATGTTGGGGCATGTAGATTGTTTATTCATTTTTCTTGCTTTATGACGATACCATAATTTTTAAAATCCATTTCCTATTGCTAGACATGGTAAGTACTTCCAGTTTTCCCTGTTGCAAATGATATTCGAATGTATATCCTTATATGTGTTCCCAAGAGAGAGATTCTTTGGGGAGAGTATACCTAACTATGGAATTGCTGGTATTCCCTAGCTATTGCCAAATATTCTCCACGTTGTGCCAGTCTACGTTTCCACCCATAGTATTGGAGAGGTCCCATTGGAGAGGTCCCATTTTGCATAGCTCTATTTTGTGGTATTCTCAGGCTTAAACATTGCCATTTTGATGGGAGGGAAATAGACCTCTCTGTTCCTCTTGGGCATGTCCCTGATTACTAGTGCGGTTAAGCAGTTCATCATACACTTGTTGGTGATGTGTTTCTTCTCTTTTGGATTGTTAATTACATTTTTTGCCCTTTTTCTTTTTGATTATAGAGGTATTTATATATTCTAATATGAATTCTTTCTCAGCAACGCACTTCACAAATATAATAGCCCAGTCTGTGGCTTTTTTTTTCTTCTTCACTTTTTAATAGTGTTTAATGTCATATTGAAGTATTAAATTATAATGTAGTCAAATATTCGTCTTTCCTTCATGATTTGTTGATACATCTTAGAAATCCTTTTTCCTGATGTTCTTCTGTTAAGAATTTTGCAGGGTTTTTTTTTTTTTCTCCTTTTTTGTCTTTTGTCGGGACCGGCAACGGATCGCAACCCTCAGTGTCGCTCCCGTACCGGACTTAAATTAAGAAATTTTGATATTTTATTTTATATAATTTTTTATACCTTGCAACCTTTTGTTAGAATTTTTCCTAGGGGGTTTATTATTTTGCTTGATGTTGTGAATGGGATTTTTGTTATTCTTTTAATTTCTTATAGGCTATGGCTGATAGAATGCAATACTACTTTTTTGTATGTTTGTTTCATATCTAGCAACCTTTCTAAGCTGTCACAAGAACAGTTTGTGTAAGATAAGGATTATCTGATTCTTGAAGTTTTGCTTATACAACTCCCTGGAGCTGATGCTATTGTAGTTGGTGTTTTGTAGAGTATGAATTTATTTCCTTTAAAGGCTATAAGTTCTGTTAGGTCTACCGTTTCTGTTTGAGGCAGTTTTAGTAGCATATATCTATTTATAGTGTTATCTGTTTTAGCTATGTTTCAAATTTATTGTTAGATTATTTGGTCAGGCCAAGTTTGTTAATTGGATAGCTCAAATATTCTATATCTTCACTATATTTTTGTCTGTTCTATAAATTTTCAAAAGGTGCATTAAAATATTTAGAGATTGAGGAATAGATAGCTTCTCTTTCGGGGTGGGGTAGGTAGGGATGGGATATGTTGGGTGTGAATGTTTGGTGGGTGTGTGACGTGGGTGTGGGTGTATGTAGTCTGTGTGCTGTGCATGTGTGTTTGAAGCAAGCTGTGTTAGGACATTCACATTCAGGACCATTAGACTTTCCTCTTTTCCCCTACGAAAGTGTTTAAAGTCCTTTTGTGTGGCTCTCTTGTGTTGGTTGGTTTCCTTATGTGACTTATCATTTTTCATTGTGAACTCGTTTTCAGTCATGGGTTGTTATTTCTGTGGCAGTTCCATATGCCTGGATTAACGTGATTCCTTCATCGTAGTTTTGCATTAGGGTCTGCCCAGTGTTCTAGGGTTTTCACTGTCTTTGAGTGTTTATATGGTACTGTCTCCATCTGCCCACTGGAAGGTAAGCTCCACAGAGTCAAGGAGTTTTTATCTCTTTTGTTCATTGTGTATCCCCATCACCAAAAACAATGTGTGGTGCTGGAAGGTATCCCTGGTTATTCAGGGAATGAATGTCTGAATCTTCTATTAATTTCTCAATCTGTACCATTCACAATTGTGGATTTGGACTGCACACATACACATGCGACTGCCTTGGAGGAGCAAACAATTCCTTTTTTTTTCACTCCCTTAATCAGAGACTCAGACATGCAGGTAGCATCCATCCTTGCTGCTTCTCTGCTCCAGGGGCTAAGTTTGTCTGGTCCTGTTTTCACAGCCCTGGCAGCCGCCTGGGGCCAGGCATTATGCAACAGTCCCAGGTCCCTCTGCTTTTCTCTTTTGAGCCAGCCTGTCTTCTGCCCCTTGTGAGCTCCTGGGCGGCTCAGCCCTGGCCTGCAGGGCCCTCTTGGTTTATTGGAGATTTTCTTCTCTTTTGAATGTGGCTATGCAATTAATTTTTTTTTAAATTATATTTCATCTGGCATCTGAGGGAAGACTATCAGGTCTGCCCACCTGGTTACTGGACTTGCAAGTATGGTCTCCTTTCTAGTTTTCTGATTCATGCTTGAGCAGAAGGTCATTTTTGATTGCAAAGAGTTGAAGAGGTAAAACTCTTTGGGTCATTTCTAATATCTGAAAATATTTCTGATTGTTGAAAACTAAGAATCCCTTTTGTTAACTTTGTCCTAAATTCACTTTAAACTTTAGGATTTTGAAGAGGGGTTTTGCTGGTATTTATATGATATTACATCTTGGGAACATATCTGTGTCCTCTAGCGTTATGTTTATAATCCAGAACAAGAGGTTGAGCATGCCTCCAGACAGAAGTACACGAAGTGTCACACTGTACCCTACACTAAATATTTCTCAGCATAATTCTTATTCTAAAAGATTAGGAAGGTGGCATGGCTAGTGTTTATACTAAGTTGACCTTTTTCCCTCCTTTTTTCTTACATAATATTTTTTTCCTGCGCTCCTCTGTGAACATAAAAACAGAATAAATCAGTTGGAAGTGAATGAATGCCTAAATTTTAAAGATATGCATTAGGGAGGGCTGAAAATTGAACATCAGCCATGACTATGGAGGTAGCTGGATTTTGAGAGGTAGGTTATAGCTTTGTAGCAAACAGCATGGATGAGAAGAAATGCTGTAGTCAGTTACTGGTGTGTTCTTATCCTGCCTGGGAGCCTGTGGTGTACAGAAACTCCTTCATGGAGCCATGTAGGAATGCTGAGAAAGATGTGCTCCAAAATAGACAGCCCGGCTCCCTGGGCCAGTTCTGCCAGCTAAGCTCTGTGCCTTCCGCTTCCTCACCCATGCCATGGGGACATTCGTCCCAAGAAGCGACGCCCTTGAGCATGTGGCCTTAGTGAGTGTTCAGGGAGGATTGGTTGTTTCAAAAATAGTAAAAGCTTGGGCTTGAAAGGAGAAAGATCACCTTGCAATCAGAAGAATAGTGAGTTGAACCGGTGCCCAGCAGAGCTGCTCAGGGAGTCAGGAACCTTTTTAAGAAAGGACTAAGAGCCTGTTCTTTCTCACTAATTTTACTTTATTTTATTTTATTATTTCTTTTCTTCTTCTTCTTCTTCTTCTTTTTTTTTTTTTTTTTTTTTTTTTTTTTTTTTTTTTTTTTTTTTTTTTTTTTTGGCAGTGGCTGAGAGGCTGTTCTCAGAACGTGTTTTCTGTTCTGCCATCCTTCGTTCATGTATCTGGGTCTTGGTACTTGCTGATTTTCAAAGATTACTATGTCACTTTTCCTTTCCAAGGAGGTTGAACTGAAAGCTCAGTGCACTTGCTATTTACATATGCTGTGCTAACACTTACTAAAGTAAACATTCTTGGGGATGAAGATCTCTCTGTGGGTCTGCTTTCTCTTCAGTGGTATGTGGTGAGCTTGTTCAGAGTCTTCTTTCCTAATTCCCCAGCCACTGTCCACCCTTGCCCATATCTCACTGCGTTACGGGCATCGGATGTGCACCTGCTCCTCTCAGTGGCTGCCAGAGCTCCGGAAAGCCCGGCTGATGCTTTTTCCAGCCTTGCTGCACTAACCAGCTTCCGGCAAGCTGGAGGCTTCCAGGGAATAGTTCCTGAGCAAATGCATTTCCTCATTTTAGAAAGTGTTATTGCCTTATAGGACTTCTTTTCTTTAAAGAACTTTTTAAAAGAAGTTTCTAACTTGCACATTTAATACACATTCATTCTTCAAAAATTTGAAAAAATAGAAAGGTCTAAAAAACGTGTTCCTTTTAGTATTTCTGTCCTGATGAAATAACCTTTGGGATATATTCCTTCAGATTTCTGTTTCCTTGGATATGCAATAGGTATATCTGTTTAATTATTTTATACACACTATTTCATAACTTGCTTTTGTCGCTTATTTATGATATGTTATGCCAAAATACCTACCACTTTAAATGACTGGGGGAGCCCCATGATGCATAGGTAAATAGTGGTTTTCAGTTCACTTTTGTACATAAAATGTTTCACAGTTGTCCTCTTCCAGAATAGACTCTCCACTTTGTTCTCATCTGCCCAGTCCCACAGTCTGGAACACTCTACACGCACTGCCAGGCCCTTGTGCTGATTGCCCCTCCTCTCCAGCAGCCGCGTGCCCAGCCCCCTCTGTTCCAGGGGCCTTTGCCATGGCCACTTTCCATTGAGGTCTCCCCGACCACTCTGCTGCGAGTGCAGCCGCCCCTGTGTGCCTTCCCCACGTTCTCTGTGGCGTGGTGATCACCTGACCTTTGATATTTACCATTGTCGGTCTCCTCTCACTGAGATGTGAGCTCTGGGAAGATAAGGAATTTTGTGTTTTGTTCACTTTTGTATCCCAGGATTAGAACCACACCTTGCACACAGCATGCAGTTGATCAGTATTTCTGAATAAATGAGTGTATCAATGAACGAATGGCTAGGTTGGAGGGTGGGCACGCTTTTGAACATGTTGGCACACGTTTACCAAATGGACACCTGCAGTCATTTATCAAGTTACACTCCAACCAGAAATGCGTAAGGTACCGGTTTCTTGTCAGCCTTTAGAACAGGGGATTCTCACAATTGCTTTTCATTTTGACAGGTAGATGGCAAACATGATATTCTTTTGCCACTTTTATTTTTTATTCTGATTGTACTTTTTTTTTTCCATACCACCCAACAAAGAAGAGGAGCTTTTATACCTGTGGTCTCTTTTACCAGAGAGAGGAATCATTTTTTTTTTTTTTAAACCTTTCCCCTCCTTCCACCCCAAGTCACAGGCACAGGCCATGTGGCCACCGTGATTGTCTTAGGATAGTCACATGTTCGCTTCCTGGGGCTGGGTAACTGGATAAAATCAAGATTCTGTTAGCAAACCTGAAGTGGGAGGGACTGGAGGAGGCAGTCCTGGTTTATTCCACAGACCCTTGATTGACTGGCCAGTGTTTTGATTTTAAACAGAGCAAAAATGCGAGGTTTTCAAATAGTCTTTACTAAAGTGATTTCATGACCATTCTTGAAAGCTTGGAAAATACAAAGAGGTCAGAGAAAAAAGTAGCGATGGGTCTTCCTAGCCAATTACTGTGATATTTATTATGTTTTTCTTACATTTCCTCTGGTCTTTTTTCTTTGCATATTTTTATAAAAATCTGGTAATTCTATATACGTTTGCAGCAGTGTTTTCATCGAAAGCTATTGCAGTAATTTTTTTCATGAATATATATGTTTTTAACAAATTTTTATGCACTTTCATGCCTGGGTGGAAAGTTGTTGTCATTTTTTTCTCCCTTTATTATCAGTCATAATGCCACAGGTGTCTTAATGTGTGACACTTTTACAGTTTTTAGAGTTGTTTTAATGGGATAAGTTTCCACAAGTGTGTTGTGTCAGAGGGCATGAACATTTTTTTTGCCAAATAGTTTTTCAAAAGATTTGTCCATTTGCACTGCCAATAGTAGTGTTTGCAAGTGGAGTTGTTTTATGTCAATTAATTTGTGTCATAAGGAAATCGGTCAGCAACCTCTTCCCTTTTGGATCTTAGTTGGAACTTCGTTCAGAATAAACACTAATAAAAGCATAAATAACTCTAATGGTTGTGGTTCGACAGTCTCCATGGCAGCTTGTTGCATATTTCAATCGCCTAAGAGGTTTTATTTCTTTTTATTTTCTTCTCCCCTCTGCTATCTTCCTCCCAGCCTCCACTCTGAAAACTGTTTCCCTGGCTACAGTTAAGCCTTAGTACTTCTTGTTCTGTCTTTGTTGATTAGTGAGTATAATTGACCGCTGTTGTCTGTATCATACAAGCCACAGCAGTTTGTTTTTATGTCGCAGTGATTTTCTGAACTGTCACAAAACTGCCTTGCAAAGCCCGTCATCAGCCTGGAGGAAAAGAATTTTAAGTGATGAAGTGAATAAAGGTCACAAGAGAGGAGGAGGAGGAGTTCGAGTGTTTAAGGAGACGAGCGTGTTCTAGGGGTGGAATAATTGTTGCTTAGAAGATACTAGCAAGACTTGATTATATCGAGATGAGATTAAAACTGGTTCCCCATAGTCAGAGTATTGAGGACTGGATATACAGAGGGATGGATTGTAGGTCCAAGAAACATGGAGCGTGACATTTCATGGAGTGGGTGAAGCCTATTTGAGGTTGGTTATAGAATGCCCAGCTAAGTGTCTGTATGTAGAGAACAGGGGTGACTTCTGTGTTGGAAAATTTTGTCTAAATGGATATTGACCATAAAGAACACCCAAATCCATGCTATATCAGAAAGTGCTTTGCTGTTCATCCGTGTAAGTCTTTCCAATCTGCTCACCCATCCCCTCAGGATTTCATGAAGTTTTCTTCATCTCACAAAATTAACTGAAAAAGTATATCAGAGGTCCAGGGAAGAGATATTGGAATAGTGGGGATCATGATTTACAACCCAGAGAAATGGGACCCCATATTGCAAAGATTTATCTTGTCCTCACGGGCTGAGGTGCGAGGTCTTCAGGAGAAGCACCTTGTTACATAAGCCTCTTTCTCCAGCCCCATCTCCCATTCTCCTGGGAGAAGAGAAGGGAATTAACCACAGACAGAAGGGAGAAAATCCTCAGTAACAACAGTAGAGTAATGACTGATGGTGGCTCTGAATCATAGAATGTCTCATCCAGACAGGACTTTAAAGCTTTCAAAGCTCTGTATTTTGTGAATTTGTAGGTGAGGAGAATCAGGCATAGAAGATTTAATTTACTTTTAATCTTGTTCCATCCAGTTACTGGTAGAGCTGAGTGAAAAATCCAGATGTCCTCTTTTCTGGTTCAGTGCCCTGTGTCCTGTTAGGAAACTTATCACCAGTTTGAAGTGTCCTGTGGAGTTCTTCTGTTTTCATACACTAATGAGAGGATTTGATCCAAACACTTCCAAAAAAACTATTCTCAAAGGGGAGGGTCAGGCTAATTGTAAAGAAATTCATCTCATGTTAAGTCGTTGAAAACATGTTTTGTTTTGTTTCAAAATGTTTAGAGGAAAGTAGGTCTTGTCCCTTGCAGAAACCTCCAAGGCAAGAGCCATTTGGCTGGAGGGACAGCTCTGGAGAGAAGGGTTTGGAGGAAGGGCAGGTGGGTACTTGAAGAATCTCTTCGAAACTAGCTGGAAAGAGTATACAGCACCTCAGAACTCTGAGACTTCTCATTGCCTTGTGGGAAAGACATGAGTTGTCAGTCTTTATGGAATGAAACAAATGTCTTAAGAAAGAAGGGAGCCCCCCTGCCGCTGACGGGCAGCAGGGAGTGGGGGGTAAAGGTCAGTCTCTGGGACCAGAGGAGCACAGCTGCTTTCTTGGTTAACTGCCTTCCCTTCTTATCCTAAAAATAAAAATCGGTAAATTGTGCTTACTTAATGAAAATAAAACCTATCTCGTGCTTGGGAATACAGATGGAGGTAGGAAGCAACCAGTATCTTGAGTTTCTTTAATGAAGAATTTCTTCAGTCACTCTGCAACTAACAGTCCTCATGTTAAGTGAATTTGCAATTGTAGAATTTATGACAATATGGGGAAAAGAAATTGGGGGGCTTGGGTCACAAATGTACTTTCTTGAGTTTCTTTAATGAAGAATTTCTTCAGTCACTCTGCAACTAACAGTCCTCATGTTAAGTGAATTTGCGATTGTAGAATTTATGACAATATGGGGAAAAGAAATTGGGGGGCTTGGGTCACAAATGTACTTAAGAAACTCCTTACAGATTTATTTTACATACACTTGAACCAGTGAACATAGCATGCTAAGTGAAGATAAGGGTGACATTTTACACATTTTCAGTTGGTTATAACTGGTCTCTATTTTCACAGCCATCCCTGGTTCCCAGCACACCCTTGTAAACATCGGCCTTTTCTGTGGCCTGCCCGTTCACTGGTCTCCCTTTGAGTAGGTGATGCTCATGTCAAGGGGCGCTCTCCTACCTCGGTCCTGCCTTTCTTGTCGATGATTCTGAACTGTCATCGCTCACCGCTGCCGTGTCTTGCCGTGGTTGTCAGGGTGGATATATACTGCAGGAGCTTCCTTCCAAAAGTTCGTGGAAAGATGGAATTAAAAGATGATACAAACCTTTCTGTGAATGTTTTGGAGCACCTAGCCCCGTATAATTGTGCCACCCCTCCCCGCAGAAAAGACCAAGTAAGAAAGACAGAAAATCCACTGGTGGGATCTGTACTTAATTAGATTCAGTGCGTGTGAAAGTTGTTTCTCAGACTCTTCCCTCAGTATCTCCAAACTGCCCCCAGAGCATCCCACCAGGAGGCCCATCCTTGCGCCGCTCAGTGTTCTTCATCCTCAGCAGGTCGGTCCAGCAAAGGTCTCCGCTCTCCTCCAAACCGTCTGCTCCTCGTTTGCCCTTGGCCCTGTCTTCTGTTAACTCTTTAAAAATCACTCCCCCTCCCATACTGTTTTTTCCCCAATAAAGTCTTACGGTTTCCACAATGACACCGAGAATTAAGTCCCCGAGTTTCCACCAGGGGGGAGTGATCGTCTAGTTGTACAGAATGGGTTGCGAGAACGTGTTTTGGGTCACATCCTGTCTCAGCCATCTCCCTGGTAGCAGATCTCGCTACCTCGGGCACTGCTGTAGGCAGGTCCTGCCCTTCTTCACCTGGTGTCAGGTAACACGCTGTGCTAAGGTGGGATTCCTTACAAGATTTAGTGCTTTACGTTTTCCTGAATGTTTCATTTGACCCTTGTGAAAACTGAAGTGCTGTTAGTTTTTGTGGGGGCTTCATCCTACAGGGGTCTAGACTCACACCGCTTATTTTTTCAATCACTAGTTTACCCTTGATGGGGCTGGCTTAATCAATGCAGTTTTGTCTGTGTTGTGTCATTCACAGGTTACACTGGCCAGGACTTCGACTGGGCGGATTATCACAAGCAGTACGGGGCAGAAGAAGCCCCGCCCTTCTGCTTCAGAAATGTAAGAAGCTTCCCTCTTTTTCTTTTTTTTTTTTTATCCTAGATGTTGTTCATTATAAGTTTTATAAGTTGTTTGCCATTTATTGAGCAAGGCTGGAGTACTGCCATGCACCTTAGGATCACAAACTTCTGCAGTTTTTGAAAGTCTGCCTTTCAGGTGATATATTCGTTAGGGTGATGCTGGGCTGTGGGAACAGACTGACTGATAAAAATGCAGTGGCTGGAACATGCTAAGTGTCTTCCTTGCTACGGAAGATTCCAGGGTGTTCTCAATTAGTGGGTGATTCTCACTGTGGTGAGTCCTTGGCTGGATTCATCATCTGAATGTAGCCTGCCTGTAGGCAGGGATGAAGGAGAAGATACCTCTTGTTCTGAATACTGTAGCTTGATAGTGACAGTCGTGATTCCGTTCACCTTGCACTTGTGACAGCTGGTCTCATGGCCACCATAAGTGAAGACAGGGGATGGGTCTGGTCTGGGCTTGTGTTTCCCAGCTGTGGTTCTATGCTACAGAGGGAAGAGGACACATTTGGGTGGACAGCTGGCCACCTGTGCCACCATTAGATATGCACTTGCTATGCAGTGTAGTATTGACAAGCCCATTGAGGAGATTCTCTGCTCCTGAGGTTTATTCTTTTTTTTTTTTTTTTTTCCTTTTTTTTTTTTTTTTTGACCGGCAACAGGATCGCAACCCTCGGTGTAGTGCCCACACCGCGCTCAACTAGTGAGCGGACCGGTCTCTATATGGGATCCGAACCCTTGGCGGGAGCACCGCCATGCTCCCAAGCGCCGCACTCAACCGAGTGCGCCACCGGGCCGGCCCCTGAGGTTTATTCTTAACATACATTCTTATTTTTTTCTTTGATTATGTCAGTAATTACTCAGATTACTAGAAAGATGCTAGTCAATTTTGTGCTTTGCTTATTTATGCTACTGCCCTCTTCACACAGAGCTTATTGGCACAGTAATGGGATTTTTGTGACACATTAAATAGCAATGAGTGTGTGTGTATACATGTGTATTTACGAGGTTACAGGAGGTGGGTTTTATGAAGTAGTTTATAAAATTATTTCATTTAAACTTTATCAACTATAGGAACTGTGAAAACAGATATGAATTATCACTGTTATTATTATCTCTAAGATAATTATTAGATAATAATAATTATTATCTCTAAGAATG
>NW_007727305.1:80529-88231 GCF_000696425.1 Galeopterus variegatus
TCCTTGGCGGGAGCACCGCCATGCTCCCAAGCGCCGCACTCAACCGAGTGCACCACCGGGCCGGCCCCTGAGGTTTATTCTTAACATACATTCTTATTTTTTTCTTTGATTATGTCAGTAATTACTCAGATTACTAGAAAGATGCTAGTCAATTTTGTGCTTTGCTTATTTATGCTACTGCCCTCTTCACACAGAGCTTATTGGCACAGTAATGGGATTTTTGTGACACATTAAATAGCAATGAGTGTGTGTGTATACATGTGTATTTACGAGGTTACAGGAGGTGGGTTTTATGAAGTAGTTTATAAAATTATTTCATTTAAACTTTATCAACTATAGGAACTGTGAAAACAGATATGAATTATCACTGTTATTATTATCTCTAAGATAATTATTAGATAATAATAATTATTATCTCTAAGAATGAGGCATAAATATATAGCCTAGTATATTCCACATACTTGTAGTTAAGAAAGTTAATTCTTCATGTAAGGAAAAAAGATACAGTCCCCTTGATTAGAACCTGCAGATGCAGCAGTGCAAAGCGCTCCCAAATCAAAGTCTTGTTTTCTGAACACGTGCTCCTAGAGCTGCTGGTTTATTGCCACCCCTCCCATGATGTGCACCGCAGGGATAACAGAACACGAAACGTGGGAGGGGAAAGGGTTGGCTTAATAGAGAGAAGCTCAAAACTGAGCGCAAATCACAAGCAGATTTTGGAGCATTAAGTAGGTTGACTGCTGGGTTGCCTTGTATTCATAAATACAGAAGCACATAGTGGCAGAGCCAGAAATCAGGGTTCCTTGAATGATGGAAGGACCTTTCTGCTAGGTGGCCTTGCATCTGCACAAAAGCTGTTTCTCTGTAGCATTGAGGAAGCTCGTGGTGTGTGTTTAGGGGGTATAGGGGGGCAGCTGTGTAATCATGCCCCCGCTAGGGTAGGAGCTGGTTAGCTCTTGAGGCTTATTAAGTCCAGTGCCATCTTACTTGACTTTTCACCATGTGGATGTCACTGTCACAGAATCTACTGGCCTGCCTTTCATTTAGGACTGTGGAAACACTTTGTGAGCTGAGGCGAAAATAGGTACGTGGTTGTAGCTTTCCTTCGTTAAGTAGGATAAAATGTATTTTAAGTAACTTAGAGGTTTTTCAATCAGCCTACAGAGTTGTGTTATCAGGAAGAAGCTTAACAGGTAATACACGTGGATGAGGCAGAATGGCTCGCAGGAAAGAATTTGAGTGTGTGCTTTCCATCTGACAGGAGAAATATTGCTTCCCTGACTCATTATTCTTGGGGAGAAAATCATCACATCTCCCCTCAGTTCTATATTTAGGGAGTTATTTCTGCTATGACAACATAGTTGCACTAAGGCTTCTTTTTATCTGTCCTCTGCTTCCATTCAGCCAGGAGTTGTCCAAATGGGGCTTTTAATTGTGGAGCAAGTAGCCACATCCCAGGTGGCTTCTGGGCTTTCAGGTTTAGCTACCAAGATTAAATCTGTTTTAGTGAATTTGCTGGCATATCCATGAGGAATGCCTTTGTTTCTGGCTCTCTGTTTATTTAATAGGCAGGATTGTTGACTGCCCGTTGGCATATGCACTGCGTTACTGGTGCTTTGCTGAATTTATTCGCTTCATGCAAGTGCTCTTTAATGGAACGCTTATTATGAATTCATTTTTTAATCACACATCTTGTGTGCGCTAGAGGAGAGTTAGTGTGGAATTGGATGCATGGAAGACATTTCCCCAGGGATGTTTAACAATCAGAGGCAGTTATGAAATGGATTGACACAGCCAAATGCTTAGTAAAATAAACTAACAGGAAACAGTTTTGCTATTGATCCTTTATAAATTACCCTCAAGCAGTAAGTCGAGATGAAAATAGGTTATGTGGTTGTAGCCGTCCCTTATTAAGTAGGATAAAATGTATTTTAACTTACTTAGAGGTTTTTCAGTCAGACCGTTGAATTGTATTATCAGAAAGAAGCTCAATTTATAATACTCGTGGGTGAGGCAGAATGAGTTGCAGGAAAAGTAGCCCACCTAGAATATCTTCAGTTTGTATTTCCAAAGAAACATAAAGGAAGGAGCAAATCAATTTCTTAGCATGCATTGGATAATTCTTTTCTGGTTACATAAAATATAAATATGGATTACCTTGATTTATTTCCATCAGTCACATAAAGGTATAGTCTCTGTTACTTATAGGAATCTGTGTATATTGGTTTATATATTTCAAAATAGGTATATTTATATAGCATTGTAACATGTCTAATTATAATTTATCCTAGTTGGTGCTTTTGGGAAATTTTATATTTATTTTAAAATGTTAGGAGAGAGTTTTGCTTCCAGTATTGGCTGAGTAAGCTTGTGATGAATTGACCCTTCCACAGATAGCAACTGTAAGCTCTGGACACAGTACCAAAAACAACGGCATGAGGATAATGGAGAATGAACAAGAGTCGGTGTATTCTGGAGGGAGAGGTGATTGGAAAAGAAGGAACAGCATAGGGCGATTGTCCTCTTTTTTTCAGACTTCTAGCCTATAGGTAGCCACAGTTTACAATATGTGGGATGATTAAAAGAGTGATATAAAATTCCTTTCTAGCCTGATGAGCCAGAGTACAGAACTTGGGCAACCACAGATACTGGAAAGTGAGGGGAAACTCAGACAGGGGAAAGCCAGGAAGGGGAACCACAAATTTTATGTATAAATCTTGCCTACATCTGGCTGCTTTCTGAGTCACGTATATGTCAGGCAGACTCGAAGCAGCTTAGATAAGGATAAAAGAACTGAACTGAGATGGAGATAGAGCTGCTTCTCAAGAGACAGAATTTGGAGTTTAAGTCTAACCAAGTTAATTGCTTTGATAAAACAGAAACATCAACACTCTTGGTAGGATTATAACCCAATTCAAAGTGTCCGCAACATAGCACTTGTAACATCCATGTTTCAATTTGAAGTTGCTCAAGACATGAAGAAATTGGAAAATCAGACTTACTCTCAGTAGAGAACATAATCAACAGAGACCAAACCCAGCATGACCCCGATGTTGGAATCAGCAGACAAGTATTTTAAAACTCCTGTTGTGACTAAACTCAGTCATGTAAAGCAGCAGTTCTCAAAGTGTGGTCCTTAGACCAGCAACCTCAGCATCACCTGGGAACATACAGGAAATACAAATTCTCTGGCTCTACCTGTAGTCAACTGAATCAGAAACCTTGGGGTGAGGCCCAGTTGTCTGCATTTTTGGAAGGTTCTCAAGGTGATGTTGGTACACTGTGAAGTTTGAGAATCATAGATCTAAAGGAAAATATTCTCACAATGAATGAAAAGATAGGAAGTCCCAGAAGAAAAGTAGTAGAAACCATAAGAAAATTTCTAGAACTGAAAAATACAATATCTGAAATAAACAAATTAGCTGTAGTGGCTAATAGCAGAGTGGAGGTGACAGAGGAAAGAGAACATGACCTTGAAGATAGAAATTATCCTGTCTGAAGAACAGAGAGAAAAAGATTGGCAGGAGAAACCCAGACAAATGGAACCTCTGAGATTGGAGAGACAATATCATGTATGATTTGAGACCCAAAAGAAGTGGCTGAACAAAGATAAAAACAGACACTTAATCAAAGAAGATACACAGATAACAAAGAAACACAGGAAAAAATGCTCAGCATCTTTAGTCAGTAGGGGAAAATTCAGGATAAAACCACAGTGAGATACTACTAGATACCTTTTGGAATGGCTAAATTTTGGAAAACTGGCAGCACCACATGCTGATGAGGATGTGTAGTAATGGGAACACTCACGTACTGCTGGTGGGAATGCAAAATGGTATGGCCACTTTTGGAAACAATGTG
This sequence comes from Galeopterus variegatus, assembly GCF_000696425.1. Taxonomy (NCBI): domain Eukaryota; kingdom Metazoa; phylum Chordata; class Mammalia; order Dermoptera; family Cynocephalidae; genus Galeopterus; species Galeopterus variegatus. Next base: position 84,391 of record NW_007727305.1, read on the forward strand.
GCAGTTTCTTAGAAAGTTAAGGTTAAACATTCATTTACCTTATGGTCCAGCAATCCCACTTCTAGAGAAATGAAAACTTAGTGTTATGGGTTGAATTGTGATTCTTCCTAATTCATATGTTCAAGTCCTAACCCCCAGTACCCCAGAGTGTGACTGTATTTGGAGATTGGATCTTTAAAGAAGTAATTAAGGTATAATAAGGTCATATAGGTGGTTCCTAATCCAAAATGATTGACATCCTTATAAGAAGAGGAGACTAGGACATGAACACACACAGAAGGAAGCGGCCATCTCCAAGTCAGGGAGAGAGGCCTCAGAAGAAACCACCCTGTGACACCTTCATCTCTGACTTCTGGTCTCCAGGACTATGAGAAAGTTTATCTCTATTGTTTGAGCTGGCTGGCCTGTGGTATTTTGTTATGGCAGCCTGAGCAGATTATTATACTTATGTTCACACAAAAACTTGTACCTGAATGTTTATAGCAGCTTTTTTCATAATCAAACACTGGAAACAACTCGAATGTCCTTTACTGGTAAATGGACAAACTGGGAACATCTCTGTGAACTTCTTAGCAGTAAAATAGAACAAGCAGCAGCATGGCTGAATCTCAGATGCATTATACTAAGTGAGAGAAGCCACGCAGAGTATGTTCCTATGTATGTGGCACTGTAGAGTAAAAAGGCAAGATTATAGGAATAGGAAACAGACTGTGGTTGCTGGGAATTGGGTGTCAGGGAGGGACTGATTACCTGAGCGCAAGTGCAAGGGTTTTTTGGGGGTGAAGGAAGTGTTCTGTATGTCAATTGTGGTTATGGCTGAGGGATCGTACGCATTGGTCCAACAGCCCTGCTTTTCTAGAACAGGTCCCCCAAAGAGTGAATTTTACTCTATGTAAACTTTCAAAAAGTGAATTTGAAAAGGAAACAAAAAGAACAAAGGGAAAATAAAGATAATTTCAGATAAAAGAAAACCAGGGGAATTTATCATCAGCGGACCTACAATGTAACAAATTCTAAAGGATGATCTTCAAATGTCCTTTGAAGGAAAATGGTGTCAGGTGGATACTCGATCTACCTACTCTAGCCCCCTCAACCGTGCCCAGGTATGACGTGAGCAGGGAGTATAGGAAAGTAGAAGACTTGATGTCTGCTTCAGTGATCCCATGGGAGGAAGGGTGCATATGGAACTGGAAAGAGAATATATTCATACTCTCATTGAACACACATTATTAGGCACCTACTGTGTGCCAAGCATCGTTCTAATTTCTGAGATACAAAAACGAAGAATAGCTGGTTCTCTCCTCACGGATGGTGGGAAGGCCAGACGTGTGATCATGCCGGTCTGTCTCACAGACCAGCTGTGTGTGTGTGTGTGTGTGTCTGTGCACGGTGCTCATTGTCCCTCTTCCTCCAGCCCGTGGTGGTAGCTGCTGGCTTAGTGTCAGTTCTGTTTCTCTTTCAGACATCGTTCAGTCGGGGTTTCACGAAGAACATGAAACTCGAAGCCGTGAACCCCAGGAATCCAGGGGAACTGTGTGTGGCCTCTGTCGTCAGTGTGAAGGGGCGGTTGATGTGGCTTCACCTGGAAGGTATGCTCAATTAGTGTCATTCGTTTGGAATAACTCGGGTGTGGCTGGCAACAGCAGGGTGCAGAAGAACTTAGCATTTCTCAGAAGTGCCCCTCTTGCTTCTCTTTTATTTAAACAGATCTTAAATTATTCCGTGTTCCTAAGTGAAACTAATCAAACATAAATTCATTCAGAGGCTCTCATCTTAACTGGTAATTTCGTGAAATGAGATGCTGGTGAGATAATTATGTTTGGAACACAGTGGTCTTTTTACATCTATGATTATAAAAGCTATTGTCACAATTAAATTAATATGACTCACTAAAACTGGTATTTGAGGTCTTGGTTATTATAAGGGCAAAATTATATATTTGCATTTTAATATGAATATTGCTCTCTACTTTGGTTTCTTCTGTAGATGTTTAATTTTTCCTGAAAACAGTAACTGAAGAATGACTTTCTTCCCAAATGTATTATAAACAGGGCTTAGGCTTTTTTGTTTACTGATGTTCAAACTGTTCTTTATAGCTATAGTTCATGTATGGAAAAGTCACAGAACAATGTATTTTGTGAACAGAACTTTGATCAGATTTTGGATTTAGGTAGAACACCAGATTTTCCAGATGTTATATTCTCAATGAGAAATAATTAAAATGGATTTGATCTGTAAGGTTTTTTCTATCTTTCCATGATTTATAATGCTTTTTTTTTTTTTTTTTAATGCTTTTTTTTTTTTTTTTGTCTTTTTGGGTTTTTTTTTTTTAAGATTTCTTAGTACTTAGTAGTTATTTCAAGTGTATATGCCAAAAAAATAAAAGAATAGTTTGGATAGTAAAATAATGCTAGCTCTCTTGCTTCATAGTTGAAAATTTATGACATGCTAATATCAACATTGGAGTAGAAAGTTTGGAAGGAAGTTCATAGAGTTGGTGCTAATATCTTCTCCAACCTAATTTCCTCAGTGAGCAAATCTAAAAAGCACAGAACGTTCTTAGATAGGCCTACAATCTTATAAACATTGTACTCCAAGAGATTGAGAAAGGTTAGAGAACGGTCACTTTAGCTGATGTCATTGTGTTGTTATTTTCCAGAAAATAGTTTAAAACATTACTGTGGTTTAGAGTTTTGAAATCAATATGAAATAAATGGAAATTATCAAAAACTTGATTACTTGGTGGATTTTCAAGCAGAATGGCCTCTATTTGGAATTAACCAAGAGGTAGATATATGCAAAATGGTGATATTTGTACAGCTACATGAACAGAACATGACTTTATTTTCATTGCTACATGTAGAGTTGAGTCAGCTGCTCCCAGAGAAACAAAATCCTTTCTGTGATTTCTAATCACAAAATTTAACTTACTATCTAGCACTATGCTAAGCCTAAGCCATATTAATGAGATGGGAGTCGCGTTTGCATTAAAAATTTGAAAACAAAACTCGTGAAGTTAGAAGACCATGTTTCATCATTATTGTTTAGCACATCATGGTTAAGATTCCTCGGCAGTCATTTCCTTAGCAGTTTCTACTCCCAGCGTACTTTACAGCTGTGAATTACCAAACACAAACAGCAGTAAGATGTTTGCTGATGGAGAAACTAGCTCAGTCATCAAGACCCACCTGGGGTCCAGTTTCATTGCTTGTGACATTTTCCTGTTACTTAATTCACCAGATCCTAGAGCTTCCCACTTCTTAAAAGGAGTGATGAGCAACATTTAGTGTACGTTTAACTTTTTTTGACAATACTTTCTCCTTTGGCTGGTCTCCTTTGAATATGAATTTTTGGTTTTATAACAAAGAAATGGAAGTCAGCTCACCTGAGCTCTTCTTCTTATTCTCTGGAGTGCTTTCACCCTGAAGTAATGAGCATTAGGAAACAGATCAGAAAATAGATTGTCTGTTTTTTCAGACCTTACACATTTTTTTAAAAAGTGTAAAATCTATTGAATATTATCTATTGAATAGTGTATTATCTGTTGAACATTATCTAGAATTACAGGTCAAAATCATTCATCTGTCTCATTACTTAAAAAATATATTACACACAAAGTATTGCGGTCAGTTTCCTTGGTCTTGCTTGAATTTTGTTTTTTGTTGTTTTTGTTTTGGTTTTGGCCCTTACTGGGTATTTACCTTTTAAAGTGACAGCTTAAAGACACTTATTTCTCATGATTTCACAGTTTTTTTGTATATAGTGTTTTCTTTCCTCAGTCCTGGGGATAAAATGATAGGGATTTATTATTGTCACTTTGTGGCTGTTAAATTATTTTGTC
>NW_007727305.1:88603-89781 GCF_000696425.1 Galeopterus variegatus
TAAAGACACTTATTTCTCATGATTTCACAGTTTTTTTGTATATAGTGTTTTCTTTCCTCAGTCCTGGGGATAAAATGATAGGGATTTATTATTGTCACTTTGTGGCTGTTAAATTATTTTGTCTGATGATGATTCTGATTGAAGACCATTTATTTGACTCTTTAAACTTAGGAAGTACTTTATAACAATTTTATTAGTTATTTTTATGCATTAAATTGACTTGAAGTCTTTGCAATACATGTCTGCTTGACCACTTTTAGGTAATTAAAATGATCACTTCTAGTTAATGTTTGACTTCTCTCGAAGTTGAATCGTTCTTTAAGTGTCCGTAAGGGGCTGTTGTTGAAGAGGACGCAGTGAATAAAATATATGAGATTAATGTGATAGTATTTTAGGTGTCCACTTGAGAAGAATTTTAAGCTCTCACACACTGCTGATTGTTGGCAAGGGCTAGTTATATGATGAAGGGGTATAGTGTTTGGAAACAATGGTGTGGCACTCTCTCTTATGTTAATATTCTGCCGTAGGTCACCATATCTATAGTTATGACCATTATCCATACAACATGAGTTACTTTCAGTTTTAACACCTCTGGCATCGTGGCCACACACATGGCTCACACATTTGTCATCTGCCTTCTCACACACCAAGTAACTTTATGTTCATTTCAGGTCATTTTCTTATGGGACTAGTATAGTTTGGGTGTTCTGCTTACTCTCAGGGTGCTGTAATCCATGGAGGTTTATAGTATGCACTGCCTGCCTTACCATCTCTTGTGAGGTCCACTTTCTCAGAATCATTTTCCTGGATATTTTATTAAACATATATATACACACACACACATGTATATATACATTTACGTGTGTGTATATATATATATATATTTAGTAAAATATATCTTCAGAACTTTCTCATCTTGCAAAACTGAAACTCTGTGCCTATTATTAAACTAAACTCCCCATTTCCCCCCAACCCCCAGTCCCTGGCAACCACTGTTCTCTATGTATTTTTATGTACATACATACACACACACACACACACACACACACACACACATTATGTATATGAATAATTTTATTTCGCATTTCAGATGAGACCCAGTAGACTTTCAGCTTACGTTTCCAGTGGTCAGTGTAACAGATCGACAAGAACTTTGAATAGTTTAGTTTTTTACCCAT
>NW_007727305.1:90252-93438 GCF_000696425.1 Galeopterus variegatus
TTTTAAGAATTGTGGTAAAATATACATAAAATTTACCATTTTAACTAATCATTTTTAAGTGTACAGTTCTGTGGCATTAAGTACATCCACATTGCTGTGCAACCATCACCACCATCCATCTCCAGAACTTTCTCATCTTGCAAAATGAAACTCTGCACCTGTTAAACTAAACTCCCCATTTCTCCCCGACCCCCAACCCCTGGCAACCACTCTACAACTTTCTGTCTCTGAATTTGGCTACTCCAGGTACCTCATCTGAGTGGAATCGTACAGTATTTGTCTAAAAAGATTTTTTTGTAACATTTTATTAATAATAATGCTTTTGTGTTTATATACTTGTTTATTTGTGTAATAATTTGTCATATTGTCTTTTTGATCATGACAAACCTGGCCACCTTATCAGCAAGATTGTTGTCTAAAAAGATTTTTTTGTAACATTTTATTAATAATAATGCTTTTGTGTTTATATACTTATTTGTGTAATAATTTGTCATATTGTCTTTTTGATCATGACAAACCTGGCCACCTTATCAGCAAGATTGTTAAGATATAGAAAGCTCATGGTTTATGTAGATTAAAGATTAAGTTGAGAGAGTGACCAGTCCTGATTCCTAGTTATACGACACTTTGCCTCTGACTGTTGTCCTCCGAACTTATTTTCTTTTATGAAACCATTAGGCCACCAGTGTTAGGCAATATGAGAAATAAGCATATAGTTGATGGTTATCTTAACTGCAAGTAGTAAACTCAAGGAAAGATCTGTGGTCCTCCCAGGATTTATGTGTGTTAGTATTTTATTCAGAGAGCAACAAAATAATGAATAGTGACTTAAAACCATTGCTTCTCAAACTTGATGGGTGCTTGAGTAACCTGGGAATCTTGTCAAAATTAGATTATGATTCAGTCTGGAGTGGAGCCTGCGAGTCTGTTTCTAACAAATTCTCAGATGATGCCAGTGCTAGAGGTGTGTGGGTCTGATGTTGAGTGGCAAGGGATTAAACAAGTATTTGTTTCCACAGCAAACATCTGGGAGTAGCCAGAGTAGGGCTGATCTGTCAGTTTGAGGATTTTATTCAGCAGCCTGGCTGGTTCTGTCTTTCTGCTCTGCCATCCTTTTAGCAGGTGGCATCTGTCCTCATGATTACAGGGTGGATGCTTTACCTCCAGGCATTGTCCCAGTGTTCAGAAAGGAAAACAACAGGAGGGATAAAGATATATAAAGTCTGTTCTGTTTAAAAGACTTCCTGGGAAGTTTCCCCAGTGACACATGCTTAAATCACTTTGGCTAAAACTGGGTCACATGGCCACCACCACCTCCAAAGAAATTGGGTAGTTTTGTGTTCCAGGCTCTGCAGGAAAAGGAGTGGTGACTGACATTCGGGTGGCCAGTCTGCAGTGTCTGCCACATTTATCAGCAGGGCAGAGCTGACCAGGAGGCTCAACAAAAAGATTCTGTCAAATTAACATCTATATAGATAGAAAACGGTTTGAGTATAAAGATGTTGGTAAAAGCACAGAGGAATGGAGGTAAAGTATTTATATGCCTTCTGGCTCACAGTTCTGTCCTTCAGAGGCATCTCCTGTTCCTGAAAGCTTCTTGTCTTTGATCCTGATTGTAATGCTTGTTTATGATCTTGATTATAATGGTATAATTTCTTGATTGCCATGCAGCTTTCTGGTGCTAAAGGAGCAGAAAGTATTCCAATGGGTTGGTTCTTGGCATTTGTTCTGGCAGTGTGGGAAGCCCAGTTGAAGACACTTGGCACCATGCAGTGTGCTCAGTGAGGTCCAGTTAAGCATCAGAAGTGTTACAGGATGAAGTTGTTCCTGGGGTCCCTTCGAGACCTAGCATTTCTGATTCTATAAAGAGTGGGCCACCTTGAATTGAGGGTCAGAAGGACTGGGGAGACCATAACCCATTGAAAAAGACAAATTAGGCAGATCCTTGGTGGATGATAAAACAGTAGAATAACCAGCTAACAACAGGGCATGTGCAGGAGCTGGTGAACTTGACCAGGTCTGTTGCACCTGATTGCCAGTCCTGGAGGGCAGCCTCCAGTCTTGGTAAGAGACCCTTGGCATCCCCAGGGTGAGGTGGTCTTTTGGTACGAGACATATTTTCTAAACTTGACACAGTGGGGATGTTTTTCTTGGTTTCTGAAGATTATATATGCTGGGTATGTTTTGGTGCATGAGGATGAGGACATTGCTTGGAAGGTAACCTTGAAGTGGTCAGGAAGTCTTTAAATGTATCTTTCACTTATCAAGGTTCTAGAAAATTGAGTAAGATGAACTCTTGTTGGTGATGTTTATTTCAGACCGAGAGCATCCTTTTCTGTGTGTCTGTCATGATGTTCTAGCTTTGTCTACAGTGTTCAGGTACAGTTAACTGAAGCCGTGGTGCTCTGTGCATGGGGCAGAGCCCACAGTTTTCTTCTCTAGGGAAATAGTCCCTGTGTTGTGAGCACGGACTCAGGGTTATGATGAACTCCATGGGACCACAATGGTGTCTTTGCACAGTGTCAGGCTTTATCGAATAACAGGAACTCAATTCAGCTGTAAGCTACACAGAGTTCACCAAGAACTATTTCCCAAGTACTGTCCGTTTTACTCATCCATGTGGCACGGCACACAGAGATCCCAACAAACAGGAACCGGTACACGTCCAACAAGGGGAAGTCAAGTGATAATAAGAAAGGAAATGCGAAGGAGTGAACTCAATCAGTTCAAGGCTAGGCAGCAGTCAAGGGTAAGGGGTTAACTAACCAGCTCCAGCCTTTGGTGTCATTTGGCAGGAGTTCTGGACGGTCTGCATCTTGCAAGGCAGTCTGCCAAGGAGTCCTTCAAGGGCTCAGGCTGAGGGACAGTGACATTGGGTAGTTAGCCTGCTGATGGCATGCTCTGTCTTGAGGGTAGATTTGGTGGATCAGTGCAGCAGAGGGGAGGTCTTTGAGCCAAGCAAGAGCTGTCTGTGCATGGTGGCACAAGCAGTTCCTCCTTCTAAGTGCAGATTGTACTTTATCTTCCCTGCCAGAAGTTATTTCATTGATCTGTGTAGCGAGCGGGCGTGTTTGGTGATGCCCCAATTGCAGGTTCATGTAAACACTTTTAAGCCTGTAACAACAAAATGGAGTTACTTGCACTAGTTACTTGCTCTACACACCCTGGACCCTGACTCAGAGAATA
>NW_007727305.1:94468-100924 GCF_000696425.1 Galeopterus variegatus
TGCTCTTCTCCTTGGCTACCCTATGTGACTTAATAGCACCATTATTTCACCCAAATTAGAAACCACAAGGTCATCCAGGTTAGACACTCAAATGATTCTGGTCCATTTGCTCTCCTACCAGCCCCCGCAGCTGCTTGGTCACTGTGCGCCTGTGTCCGTCTCTGTCCTCACCCCTTACTCTTACGATGTCAGTAATCCCCTAACTGCTTTCTCTACCATCCTCATGGGGCTCTTAACAGTAAGTGTCTTTGTGAAATATAGTCATTGCCGACCTCCTAATAGTCAATGAGTCTGTCTGTTCTGGAGGAAAGACTAAATTCCATAACATGGCATTCAGCAGCTCCTGTTCTGTGTACACATCACACATTCCTGGATGTGTGATCTTGAGTACTTTATGAGTTTTAAATCTCTCTTCTTATTTGTACAGCTCTATAAAATGCATCTAATAACAGAGTCTGCCTTATTGGATGGCAGTGGGGATTGGCTGGGTGAATTAGCATCCCGAAAGTGCTCAGAGTCATGGTCGGCACACAGCAGTCGGTGCTTGGTATAATAGGGGTTACTGATGATGATGGTATCAGGAAGCACCTTTCTTTTCAGATTTGCCACCCTGCAGGGGCCTGTGCTCCATCAGAAAGGACCACTGTAAACATCCTCGTGCTGTTATTGGGGCTATAAGCCCTTTTTTAGGGCTCTGCTCCTGCCTGTGCGTCTCACAGATGTTTGCTGAGTAGATAATGGGGAGTGAATGAAATGCGTGCTCCTGAACAAAAGAGTGATTTGAGACAGTTGTTTTGCCAACTGAATTTTGAGGTATTGAGATATTTCACACTTGTAAGCTAAAATTCAAACTCCTAGATCAGTTTCTTTGCATGCTTGGCTCCACTGCAGTAAACCACCCTCCACATAACAATCAACTGGGGTCCTATTGAAATACACATTCCTGGGGCCCACTGCAGACCTAGTGTGTCCTCCGAGGCTGAAGAGCAGAGTCTCAGATTCTGCATTTTTAAAGTTCCTCTCTCCAGATGATTTTTATGTACATTAGAGTTCGTAACCCACACACCCACTGGGCAAGGTGTGTGTGGTTCCAAGAAACCTGTTTGAGCCAACCTTGTATGATCAGGAGAACAGGTGCAGAGTATTGCCCCTTAAACCTTTCCATAATTTGTGAAAAGTTCAGGTGGTTAATAGTTTGCAGACTCTTACAAAATTGAAACAAGGCAAAATGCAAATGTGAAAATAATTATATTCAAGCCATCGCGGGTGGTTTTAAAATCTTTAGAAAGAGGTGTGGCCTGCTGGAAACATTGGTGGGAGGAGTGCCTCAGCAGATTAGGATACTAGAGCATCATTTCCTGGATGGTGAAAGAGGGCAGCTCCAGAGCAGGAGCTATCTGTGGAAGAGGCTTTTAATTCTACCAGATTTGTTGTGGGTGGCCACATTCTCACTCAAGAGGCTGAACCCCTGCAGAGGAAGCCTGAGCCTACGGCATCTGCCTGCAGAGCCAGGGCTGATGACTCCTCCTTCTAAGGTGCGAGGTGCCAGCTACTGCATCATGCGAATTTGCAAGGGTACGGGGCCTTAATAGGGAGGAGAGAGATGCTAGACAGCCCCCACCAAAAAAAAAAAAAAAAAAGGAAAAGAACACTGCCCTCCTCAAATGCTTCCTAAGGCTCTGGAGCTAGAATGCCCAGGTTCAAATTCTGCATCTGCCACTTACTAGCTGGTTGATCTTTCCCTGTGCCTCAGTTTACTCATCTCTAAAATGGGAATGAAAATAGTCCCTATCTCTTAGCATTATGAGGATTGAACACTTGGGAAGGTCTCTGGCCTGTACTAAGTGCTGTAAGTGTTTGCTATCATGTGAGTCCTCATCCTTTACACACACACACCGCCCCCCTCCCCCTTTAGTCCCATTTCCATTGTTTCCTTCAGACTGTTTCCTGTGATCCCTTGGTCTTGCCAGCCACAGTTCTCCCCACCTCTCTGTTGTGGATTGGCCTCTGTGGAGGGACCGAGCATGGCAGGCGGCACGTGGGGTCTCGAGCATCAGCTCTTGCCTGCACATGGACAGTCATACCAGCTCTCCATTCTTCAGTGTCCTACCTTTTCATCTCACACTTGGGCCTGTCAACAGATTTGGTGTGCCCTTTAGCTGTTGGTGGGGATGTTAAACAAGATTAGCGTGTTCTTTATAATACTGTTCTTTACATGCCTCTCACCTTTCTTCCCATCCCAGCTCTTAATGGAGGTGAAGAGGCTGTTCTGATGCTTTTACTGAAGAAGTGAAGGTCATGTCCCTTCCCCATGGCTGGCTTCTGGCCTCCTGCCCCCCAGAAACTCTTGCTTCCATAGCCTGCAGCATCTCCCACTCTCGAGCTCGCCCACCCTTGCTCTCCCTTATGTGATTTGCTGGGAGGGAAGCTGTTACATACTTTTAAGAGCCTGATAGGATCGTGTTCCTAGGAAGACACTGAGTATCCTCCCAAGCTATCTCCTTTTTCATGCTGATGTTCTGGATGGAACAGGTCACCCACTCTATGGCTGTGCCCTCTGTCATCAGTTGGATGGAGCCCTGATAAGGAATCTACAATGAGAAGCAATGAGGAGGGCACGTAGAATTTGTGATCTGCTGGTCTAAGGACACGATCCCCAGGAGATAGCAAACTGCAGAACTATTTAAAAGTTCCAAAGGGAACCTCACAAGTTTATATGCTTGTATAAAGTGACATTGTGAGTATGGAACTTCTTTCTTCTCTTAGCAGCGAAATTTTTCAATGCAATTTAGTTTTCTTTTATGGTTGCTTGCCCTTCACTAATCTGACCTCGATGGCAATACCACATTAATGTGCGAGAGTCTTCCATTCTTCTCTGGATATCTTTTGTTGTGCTGTTATTGTTGTGATCNTTCTTTACATGCCTCTCACCTTTCTTCCCATCCCAGCTCTTAATGGAGGTGAAGAGGCTGTCCTGATGCTTTTACTGAAGAAGTGAAGGTCATGTCCCTTCCCCATGGCTGGCTTCTGGCCTCCCGCCCCCCAGAAACTCTTGCCTCCATAGCCTGCAGCATCTCCCACTCTCGAGCTCGCCCACCCTTGCTCTCCCTTATGTGATTTGCTGGGAGGGAAGCTGTTACATACTTTTAAGAGCCTGATAGGATCGTGTTCCTAGGAAGACACTGAGTATCCCTCCCAAGCTATCTCCTTTTTCATGCTGATGTTCTGGATGGAACAGGTCACCCACTCTATGGCCGTGCCCTCTGTCATCAGTTGGATAGAGCCCTGATAAGGAATCTGAGCCCTGATAAGGAATCTACAATGAGAAGCAATGAGGAGGGCACGTAGAATTTGTGATCTGCTGGTCTAAGGACACGATCCCCAGGAGATAGCAAACTGCAGAACTATTTAAAAGTTCCAAAGGGAACCTCACAAGTTTATATGCTTGTATAAAGTGACATTGTGAGTATGGAACTTCTTTCTTCTCTTAGCAGCGAAATTTTTCAACGCAATTTAGTTTTCTTTTATGGTTGCTTGCCCTTCACTAATCTGACCTCTATGGCAATACCACATTGATGTGCGAGAGTCTTCCATTCTTCTCTGGATATCTTTTGTTGTGCTGTTATTGTTGTGATCATGGAGGTTGTGGTTGTAAAAACAGGTCACTCATTCACAAAGACTGAAAAGCCATAAAAATATCTTGGTCAGATTTTCCCTCCCTCTGTCCCCCAGCCCACAGTGGACACCCACTGTGTTAGTATTTTGCACATCCTTCCAGGTTTATTTTCTGCACATATGAATATATGTTATTTCCCTTTTTTAAACAGATGGTGACATACTTTGTATGTGAAGTGTTCTGTGCCTTGCCTTTTTATTCAACAATACATCTTGGAACTCTTTACATAAAAATGTATAAAGAGGTATCTCATTCTTTTTTGGAGGTGCAGAATATTCTGTCGTATGGATGCTCCCTAATTAATTTAAGCACTTTCCCATAGATGGACATTTAGGCTTTCTGGTAGTTTCTGAAATGAAGAATATAGATGAAAATGAACAAGTAGAATTCCCATTGACTGAATGTAGCTTAGACAAAGTCAGAGTTTGAGCATGGTCTTGTGTTGTCCATAAGGTGTTTTGCTATAAAATGATAAAGACTTTTATTGTTGTCTTTAGTGGAAGTTCTAGCTTTGCACGTGTACTTTTGGGCAGTCCTAGAAAAATCAAGGGGGAGCATTGTGCACATTTTTAGTGGATTATTTTGTAAGCTATTGGGTCGTCAATCTTGGAAAATAATGAGGTTGTTTTAAAAGATTGTTCTCTGAATCCAGCCAGTGGTATATAAATTCATAAGGTTGATAAAGGGAAATAAAGAGTTAGTAGCCATCATTCAGAATGGAATTTGAAAGATTTCAGGGTCAGGAAAAGTTTCCCGAGTGATAAATAAGCCACTTTTCCATCAGTTTTATTTACTAGGTGCCTTAATGGGCTAGATTTTGGGCGGTGGGAAGGCAGGACTGTAACTTTCACGAGGAAAATGTAGCTGACACATCTTAGCTCATAAATGTTTTCTTAATTGAATGCAAAGCATGATCAAAGAATTTTTAAGTATGGGAAAGGCAGCCTTAGCAATATATTAGTGTACATTGTACAGAGCGTATGTATTAAAGCATTAACGTGATCTGATGTTTGAACTAGCAGAACGTTGGAAGATGAAAGTCGTAATTTAGGAAGGAATAAGCTGTAAAGTTCACTTTATGCTTCCTTTTGAAGTATTGCTTTTAATGACCTTGAAAATCTTATTTGTAGCTAAACATAAATCTGGAATTATATATGTATCCAGTAGATGAATTTAACCTGTTAGCAAAATGGTTCGGTAGTTAAGAAACAAACTCTATTTTTGTGAGTCTGAAGAGGAGAAAATGACCTTGTGTGACAGGAAACAGCTGGATGGGCCTTGTGGAACCCTCTGAAGAATCAGGAGCCTGTCAGGATGGGAAAGTCCCTTCCATATTTGAAGCTACTGGGAGAGTTTCTTACCTTTTGTCTGTTTTGAACATATCCCTTGTAGTTTGTTTGATGATTCCTTTGGCAATTAGGTTGCATATTGGTTGAGTCGTATAACATTAGACAGAAGTGATTTCTAATTCATTCAGTGCTGTCGAAAAATAATCCCTATGAACCTCCTTGCATTCCTGTAATTTATATGTCCATCAAATTATAGAAGGTAAAGAAAGTTAGGATTGATGATTATGATTTCTTTGAGAGTAAATCAGAATGTCAGAGTGACTAATGGTGACAATAATACGTGTATATAAGCGTCTCCTGTCAGATTTTGAGTTCAGAGCACTTTATTTGCACCAATGTATTGGTTTAACCCTGAATTAAGAGCCTACATGTATCAAATAACATACTCAGTTTTACTTTATGATGAGAAGCAAGAGATAGGCAGCCTGTGGAGCCAGCATCAGACTCAGGACCATTCTGTGTTTGGGTGTTGGTGTTCAGCTTCATGAAGTTATGAGTTTTTTGGGGGGTGGGAAGAGGGGAGGATATGATTAAAAATTTATATGTCCTATGATGACGCAGACTTGGGGTGGGTTTGCCGTGTTATTTCAGCTTGGTTCTCAGTGAGGAAACCAAAGCAAAACTAGATGAACTGGTCCGAGACTGTGAGCCTCTGTCTGTTAGCAGAGCTCCTCTCTGTTGATTCTCAGTTCAAGAGCATCTTCCCTCAAGGTGTTTTTGTCTTAAGTGTTGATTTGTTGTAGATAATTTTTTTTTCTTTTAACTAGTTTGCTAAGTTCCAAATTCATTCTCTCTCTAGCCAGAGCCCCTTGAAGCTTTTGCTGCTGTTATATCCAGGTTCTCCATCACTTTCAGAGTTTCTCGGCTGCCAGGCCAGGGTGTCACAAGGCGTTATTGTGGTTTTGAAAGAGGGTGTGATAGTGGGGCAGATCCCACTAGAAAGACATTCCTACAGAAACGACTTTGTGTGACATGGCCAAAGTCTGCAGACCCCAAGCCACGTTCAACTTAAGTGACTCCAGTCAAACTCAGTGAACAAATTCCCTAGAGAGACGGCCCTGTTCAGTGCACTGTTCATCATTGGGGTGATCGAGTTTTATTATTCCTTCTTGGCTGTAATGTCTGATTTCTGTAGTTGAAGGTCGCTCTGTGTTGGCTGAGGCACATTACGGCAGCTTTGGCATGGGTCCTGTGCCCCACCCCAAGCTCCAGCACTGTCCCTTTATTGCAAAGCTGTTCTTAGCAAAGGGGGATTCTTGTCCCTGCTTCCAAAATATCAGACTCAGATGCTAATCTTTCCTAGGTGCCTTCCTCCTCCCCTATTTCCATGGGGAGTATCTCTCCTTGTCCAAACACCTCTTTATTTAAACCCCATCTCTTCTTGCTGTTTTTATATCTCAAGCATTTGTATCTGTCATAAGATTATAGACT
>NW_007727305.1:101246-104138 GCF_000696425.1 Galeopterus variegatus
CCCATCTCTTCTTGCTGTTTTTATATCTCAAGCATTTGTATCTGTCATAAGATTATAGACTCCCTTAAAGTCCTATCTTCCATACCACTGTTGTGTATTTTGTTTTTTAACATACAGAGCAATGTTTTTCTCAATCATAGGGATGCTCTATTATTTATTTCCTTCTGTTTCTTTGTGGGTAAACCCTGTTTGTACCTCTGGTCTTGGCTTCCTCCAATGCAGGTCTGCAGACTCCTGTTCCAGAGGTGGTTGTCGATGTTGAGTCCATGGATATCTTCCCAGTGGGCTGGTGTGAAGCAAATTCCTACCCTTTGACTACAGCACACAAAACAGTCTGTAAGTGTTGCCCTGTTGAGTGGGATGGTGGGTAACATATCTGCAATCTCAGTGAATCAATAGCAGTTTTGTAAAGAAAGGCTAGCCATGTTCCAAAAAACTAGAAAGTTTGGAGGTCCACAGCATA
This sequence comes from Galeopterus variegatus, assembly GCF_000696425.1. Lineage (NCBI taxonomy): Eukaryota > Metazoa > Chordata > Mammalia > Dermoptera > Cynocephalidae > Galeopterus > Galeopterus variegatus. The sequence continues at coordinate 101,710 of NW_007727305.1, forward strand.
CCAATATTATCTCATTGATTCTTTAAGTGTTTGCATGAGTTGAACACTGGAAACATTTCACAGGTTGACACACTATGTCCCAGTAAGGGGGCAGTTGAAGGTCACCGGGAGGCAGAGAAAAAATATCTGAAATCTTCACTCTCAGGCTTTCATACAGTCCATTATTTTGATGGGGATAAAATTTAAGCTAGATACTATGTTTTTATATTATCATTTCTTAGAGAGAACTGATTTTTCTCATGAGGTTCCTCCAAAAGAAATCATAATTGGTCCCAGCAGTTTACTGACTTTCTTATAAACACTTAAGCTACTCAGCACTAATAGGTGAGATTTCAGCTGTACTTTAAAAAGTGTATTATTGCACATCCTTTCAGTCATAGAAATACCAAATAAAACCAATATTAGTAGATAAATAATCCAGCAATACACACACATATTAAACACATTTAAATATATACAACAGTGTGTTTTAGCATTTGTTATTGTAGATCATTATCATGAAATGGTACCATTTAAAAATCTTAAAACCTAATAAATCTTTGCATTTATTATTCTATCCTAATATGTACCAAAAGTATTATTTAAAACCATGAGTCCTTAAAGATAGTAGGTTTTAACTTCCTGTTAAAGAGATTCTACTTCTAATATTTTCTTTGTTTGCCAGCTTTACTTCAAACAACCTGCTGTATATAGTACACTTCTGTAGCTTCTCAGAACATTGCTGTAAATGAAGTTCTTTCACATTGTTGGCTTCACACTTCCTGATGTTAACAGGTTTTTGCAGATTCCTCCTACTCAATATTCATTAAGAGCAGTAGAGGACATTATCTACATGAAACAGAATAGATAGTTCAGATTACAGACAGAAGAGGCTTTCCCTTAGATAACCCTGCTCAACGAGTCTGATCCAGTTAGAGTAATATCTTCTCACTTTAAAATAGTTCTAAAACTTTGAGCATGGAATAATTATTTTAATCTCAGGGACAGTCTTTTATCCACCCTCACTTCGAGTGATGCAGATTGTTAATTTGCACTGCCAGCAGGGCCAGTGGTCAGGTCCTCCCTGTCTCTGCCACAGGGATGGGGTTCAGTCCCCTCTGTAGGTAGGACCTGCTGTTCTGTATCCTCTTCTTCCCTCCTTCCTACAGAACTGGGAGGCTGCAAGTGCTTTGAGTTTTTCTGGAGCAAAATCACACATGGGTTAAGGGGGACATAATAATGTTTCCTCCTCATTTTGCATTTTGCCCCTGGGGCTGCTGAGCCTGGCTCCTTCCCAGGATGTCATACAGTCAGGCCTTCCCACCCTTGACAAGTTCTTCTATACTCATTTTTCGCCTTAGAGATCATAAAGTTTATACTTTTTTGTAGTACTAACTAGAATTGAATACCACATAATTTTATTGAGTAAAATTATTTTTATCCTTGCTTATTTCTCTTATTTTATTCTTGCTTTCATTTCTTGCTTTAAAGAGGCAAACCCTAAACCCGCTGGACTCTTAACAGCTTTAGAAGTTTTGTGCTTATGTTGGAAGTGGCAGAATTATCTGTGCCAAAATTTAATGGTTGCTAAAAACTTTGGTCTGTTTTTGTTAAGGTGATCCTAATCAATTATAAATATAAGCTGGAAATATTCTTATCCCAAAAGTCATTATTTGCTCATTTATGTCAATATTTGACCAGAAATATTTGCTAGCCTCCAGTTCTCCTTTTGGTAATAAAAGGTTCTACTTTGGGAGTGTGATTTTAGGGTCAAATTATTATCTTTATCACAATTTCTATGGGAAAAAAAATCATTCTGGATAAATGTGCTTACAACAATTTATCTTAATAGGTATGTTTATGCATAGTACAATATATGTACTCTTTCTCATTAAAAGCACATTTTATATTAAAGTAATGAGTATAGTGATAAAATTAAATGCTAAGTTCTATTACGATCTTATGTCTGAGTAACATCTATTTTATGCTAGAAGAAACTAATAAAAAATTGTGGCTTGAGTGAAATAACTTTTCAGTATTTAAATTGTTATTTTAAAATGGGAGCATTTTACACTAAGCCCTTTTTTAAAAATGCATTTTCCCCATTAACTAAAAAGCTGATTTTCTTTTTCTCCCCCTTTTGCCTGTTTTACAGCACAAAAGAAGAGGAAGATTGCAGTTGTACAACCAGAAAAGCAGTACGTTTTTCTTTCTCCCTAAAACTGCATGATAGACTGCAGAGTGTCTTTATGAAGGATAGGAAGCCCAGCTGTTTTTAAGAGTTAGCTAACAAAGAGCACAGTGGTAAAGGTGACAGGGAAATATATATATATGGCTACTTATTATGCACCTATTATGTGCAAGATGCAGTGCCTGCTGCCAGTCTATAGTCTAGATTGTCATTGTCACATTTTAGTGCACCTCAGCATACCTGAAAAATACTCCAAACT
>NW_007727305.1:104574-107859 GCF_000696425.1 Galeopterus variegatus
AGTCTAGATTGTCATTGTCACATTTTAGTGCACCTCAGCATACCTGAAAAATACTCCAAACTTACACGCCAGTAGTGATGGCTCTGTGCTAGCGATTCTTAATGACCAAGTTTACACGTGCTGTCCTGTCCCCCACCCCAGATTCTGTCCTTCACCCACCTCTCTAGTCACGACCCTGCCTGGGAGGTGGAAGACTTCAGTCTGACTCTGACCCTGCCACGTCCTGGTGGGTGAGCTTGAGCAGGTGGCTTTTCTCTATCTTGGTGCCCTCGTTTGCAAAATAACTATTTCTCAGGGGCTTTAGGAAGATTAAACTAGATTCCACATGAAAAAAAACTGTGGTCACTACATCACTAGTGAATGCAGGTTACCCCCCGTTTCAACTGTAATCTCCCGTTGCAAAATAACTATTTCTCAGGGGCTTTAGGAAGATTAAACTAGATTCCACATGAAAAAAACTGTGGTCACTACATCACTAGTGAATGCAGGTTACCCCCCGTTTCAACTGTAATCTCCCGGAGAAAGGGTGTTAGGGCAAAGTGTATAGGTGCAGGCGGGATGTTTTTGAAAACTGGTCACCGTTGATAACACTTTGTGTATATTGAAACGTATTTAAAATACACTGAAATGTACATTCCATGCTGAGTGATTCCGTTTTCTTAAGTAAATAAAAATACATGGATGAGAAGGCAAATGAAAACAGCATTTTTCATGTATTCGAGTTTAAATGAGATTGAAGAATAACTGCATTGTTATTTAAGTGAGATGAACAGTTTTGTGGGTGCTTTTTGTGCTTTGATTTCTAAGTGTAGTGTGTTGGGTTAGTAACCTGACTCTATGTTAGTTGCATAACATTGAGGTAGAGAGATTAATCATAGACCCCTGATTGAACCCAAATTTGAATTCATCACTACTAAATTTGGGGTCCAGGGATGAGCAGTTTTCACAGTTTACATATATTAGTCACCTAGAGATCTTATGAAACACAGGTTGCTGGGCCCCATCCCCAAATTTCTGGTTCAGGATGTCTGGAGTAGGGCCTGGTCTTTTTACCTGGTCTTAATTCGTGTTGCTCCTCTATACACATCCTATCTTATCGTGCCCTTATAGTAGATGTCTGGAATAGTTACTTTAAATTATCGAAAGACCTTGGAATGTAATAGTTTCTTCTAAAGTCTGTGACCCGTGACAGTTTCATTTTCTTTATCAACAGATTGCCATCCGCAGTGCCTGTCAAGAAAATACCTCATGACCTTTGTTTATTTCCTCACCTGGACACTGCTGGTAAGTGAGCCCCACGTAGGGCACTCTGTCCTTCCCAACTTGTTGCTGTAACTGGAGACGTGTATATCTTTTTAGGTCAATATGAACATATCTCAGCTTAGAGCTTACTCTCTTTTTCTCTGTTGCTGCTCATTAACAGATACCTACTTTTTTTTTTTTTTTCTCTAAGGCATATTCTCCATGCCTCCTCTTTTCTGCTTTTTGTCCAGTAGCTCCAGACTTCCTAGTCTGTAGGAAAAAGGCCCATGTGCTCTTTGGAAATTATGAGCCGTATTAAGGGCTCCATATCCTGGTCTACCATGTGGAGAAGGAAAGAGTTGAAAATATCATCATTAGGCATTTTTTTGACATTTTATGCCATTATGCCAGTTCCACTTGCATTTTGATACTAGTAGTTCATACATAAGTCCCTGCTGGCTTTTGAATTGCTCCTTAAAACCCCTGTGTTTGAATAGCTGGTTGTGAAGAATATATGTTTTTTGACGTGTGAATCTTACATCTTACAATAACCTTTGAAAATGCAACTATGAGGTATTCTTTGACCACCCAATCTGATAATAGACTTGTACACTAAGAAATGCGTGATTAAGAATTCTGTTTTCTAAGTCCAGATGAAACCTGCCCTGAATCCCAATATTAAAACCTGTATGCCATAGAAGAATCCTATTAGTTACTAAAGTCATCTTTGTAGTAGAGAGAGCAATTTTATGAGTAGACTGAACTCAAATTGTTTTTTTCTAAGGGTCTGGGCTGGGCAATTCTACCAGAAAATTTCCATGTAAATGCAGCTGTGGACTGACTGAATTATTTTGCCTGTTGCATATAATTCAAACTTCAGAATGGTTCTAAAAGAAGCATGTTGGCTACCCTTTCACAGTCTATAATTGTTATTTTATTCCTTTTTTCTAGAAGAATAACGTTTCTGTCTTGTACCTGTTGGTTCTGAGCTGAAGTCCTTATGAGAACAAGCCTTCCTAGGCTGTTAAATTACTATCCCAAGTAATAACAATATTTATGCAAAAATACCACTGTTAGAATGTCTTCACTTGGAGCAGGGGTAGGGCGGACTGGGAGGGTGAGTCCCTTAGCCAAAAGTGAAACCTCACTCTGTGTTTACAGACACCAAGAAACTTTAGAGTGAGATCTTATCATTTAATTATTCTACTTTTGCACACAGCAACCTGAGGTGCCGCGAGACCAACAGCTTGCCCTGTTCACTTCCTAAGTTGAAAGAATGCTAAGGATAATGCAAATTTAAGTCCCGGGGAGGTACCTTTCACTTCTATCAGATTTGCAAAGTGGAGAAGTCAAACAGTGTCTAGCGTTGTCCTGTACATGGCATAACAGGAGCTCTTACACAGTGCTGATAGGGGTATAATTTGGGATAGTCACTGTGGGAAATAATTTGGCTATGTTTAGAAAAACAAAGCTATGTAGATCTATGGCCGAGCAGTTCTACTCCTGTTATATACTTGCAGGAATTTATTGGTAAAAGTAGAATTCTGCAGTCATCTTCATTAAAACACTGTTAGCAATACCAAAAAAAGCAGAAACAACTAAATACCCATCACTAAGAGAATAAATGACAAAATTATGGTGTATTAATACAAGGGAGTAATATACAGAAGTGAAACATGAATAAACATTCTGGATATACATTTGCCAACTTGGGTATTTCAGAAACTTCATACTGAGCTAACAAAATGTTGTGGAAAACCACTTATGGAATATTTTTTTGAAGTCCAAAGTACCATCTATTGCTTTTCGATACACATGTACATGTGTGTGGCAAAGTTTACAGACGTGCATGGGAATGATAAATGCCAGATTCAGGGTGTGGTTACCTCTGGGAGGGGAGGTGGGAAAGCTGGAGGAAGAGACTCAGGGGAACAGTGTGTGTTTAGTGCTTTTGTTCCTGACCTGCACAGTGACACCTGGATTGTCACTCTCTTAGTCTTTGTATCTTTTTACATGTCTTGAATACTGCATAATAAAGAGAAA
>NW_007727305.1:108425-110925 GCF_000696425.1 Galeopterus variegatus
TTTTTTTGAAGTCCAAAGTACCATCTATTGCTTTTCGATACACATGTACATGTGTGTGGCAAAGTTTACAGACGTGCATGGGAATGATAAATGCCAGATTCAGGGTGTGGTTACCTCTGGGAGGGGAGGTGGGAAAGCTGGAGGAAGAGACTCAGGGGAACAGTGTGTGTTTAGTGCTTTTGTTCCTGACCTGCACAGTGACACCTGGATTGTCACTCTCTTAGTCTTTGTATCTTTTTACATGTCTTGAATACTGCATAATAAAGAGAAAGGTTTGTTTACATGGTGGAAAAAGCAATCAGAATTTCTAAGATACTGTTACAGCTATAAAGTGTCCTGATATTAGGGCACAGTGTACCCTTCTCAGGAGGACGGGACCATTGGTTTTTCTCTAGTGCTGTGTCCCAGTTGGCCTTCATGATTCTTGTGACCATGTTGAGTCCTGTTTTATTTATTTATTTTTTTAGGTGTATATCATTTATTTAAACAGTTTATAAGAAACTAACTTAATAGCAGATAAGATACTGCACATTAATTTGAAATGGTCTTTTAGGAAAAATAAGCCCCTTTCTTTAGCCCATCCCCCTTTTTTGGACAGTTTTTTTATTGAAACATAACTGATTATACATATTTGTGGGGTACAGATGTGCATACCAATTCCTGTGTACAATATGAGGTAATCAAATTTTTGTAACTTCGGATTCCCCATCTGTCAAGACGCTGGACAGCTCCTTGAGCTGGCTTTGACTGAATGGATTAAGCAAGTGTCTTGTTGGTCCTCTGAGGTCTGGAGGAATGACCCTAAGCCACAGCTGTGTCCCTCTTCCCCTGCAGGAGCCGGCAATGGGAAGTACTGCTGCCCACAGCTTTTCATCAACCACAGGTGCTTCTCGGGCCCGTACCTGAACAAGGGGAGGATCGCGGAGCTTCCCCAGTCAGTGGGACCAGGCAAATGCGTGCTGGTTCTGAAAGAGGTAAAGTGCGTGTGTCACTGCAGCTGTCTGGTCATCATAGCATCCTCACGCTGCAGGCACGGTTCCCGAAAGACACACTAGTTATTTGAATCCATTCATTTAACATTTACCAAGCAGCTCCTTGCAATCCTGGGGGTTAGAAGCTGGAGATAGAAAGATGGACAAATGGTGTTTCTGCCCATGAAAGACTTGCAGTCTAGCGGGAGAGACACATGTCCCACTCTGTGAGTTAGGGGGAAATGTGCACTCGTTCGAATGAAGTGCTTTGGCAAGACAGAGGAATGATTCACGATGTGGGGAGCGAGTTTAGGGCTGAATAGTCAAGGTTTCTCAAAGCAGTAAGCCAGCCAGGAAGGACAGGAAGGACTTCTCGAGGTGGGACAGTGATGCTGAGGATAGGTGCACCTCCGCTGGGTCGGGGTGGTGTCTGTTTTCCTTTTATCCCTCCTCAGCACCTGGTCCTGCATGTAGGAGATAATGCTAAATGTCTCAGTGCTCTCCTGGTATGTCTGTGAGGTTTGTGTCACGGCTGCATCCAGGCAAAGGCCTGGCCACTGTCACTCGGGTACCGTTTCCCTTTCTCTTCCTGCCTCTCATGCTGCTGATGCCGACAGGGGTCCTTCTCTGTGTCTCGTTTTTATAGCTTACCCTCTGACAGTACTTGCAGATGGATTGGAATTTGGAAACAATTTGGAACTGTGCTTGGAACTCTGTGTCTGCTGTCTTTTCACACACATCAGTGCTTTCCCTTAAGAAGGAGAATACCAAGTAGACTTTTTTTATTGCTACTTGTACCATGATGAATTTTTTTTTTTTTAATTCCTTGGATGCAGCAGTCCATTTATCTGTCAAACGAATGTTTGTCAGGCAACTTTGAGGAGCCAGGCAGTGTCTGAACCATTGGGTCCCAAAACAAACGCACCTTGGCCTCTCCCTGTTTGGGGAGACTACATCGTCTGAAACTAGATGCACAGTAGGGGACGTCCCTGAGACAGGCAAGAACACCGTGCTCTGGGAGCAGAGGGGAGGAAGTGGCGGATGTGTGGCAAGTGACATTTGATTGGCTTAGGCAGAGTGAGTACAGTCTTGACTGCAAACCATGGGCAAAGCCACACAGGTGGGCGTTCAAGGTATATTCTGGCAAAGAGAGGTGGTTATAGATCGCTGTAGCCTAGGAACTTAGTCTGGGGATAATTAATAGGTACAAAAGAGCACATTATATTTTGAAAAGAAAAGCAGGAATCTGGCTTGCCTGATGCTCAGGGTGAGGTAGGACTGAGCAGACTGGATTGGGGTCTGCTTGAGAAAGGCCTTCTTCGGCATCCTAAGCAATTTGGACTTGAAGCTCTGGATGATGGGACATCCTCAGTGACACTAGGCTACAGCTCATCCTTCAATGCAGGAGCTCTGCGTGGCTTCAAGTGTCATTTTACATAAAGAGAAAGAGGTCATTGAAGCAAAAGTAGAGGATGTTTGCTTTTCTAGGCCATCAGTGGGACTAGTAATTACAACTTTTAATATATTTA